>NC_072377.2:3010000-3187500 GCF_028885625.2 Pongo pygmaeus
TGGCCTTGAGGAACCCAGAGCAGAGAAACCAGTGAGCCCACATGGCACTCCAACCGGCAGGCCAGAGGAGAGAAGAAACTCATGCTGTTTTAAGACTCTAAATGTGTGGCCATTTGTTATGGGAACAACAGGAAACTAATGCAAACAGTATAGAAATGTTTTTCACAGTGCCTGACTCTACAAATGTCAACTGCTATTATATAATTATTCTTTTCTGAAATAGACCTGCATTGTCACTTGCTTAAATTCCCTGGATTTTTGTTTTGAAGATAAAGGTTTCTATGTGCATACACAACACACCAAATCTACATTGGTGTCCTAAAAATATAGATGGAATAACTTGGTCTATTGGGATATGTCTTGTCTACTTTTAGAAATAATTGAATACATTAATTACATATGTTACTAAAATGATTCTTTCTTTAAGGATGAGGTGCCCTAAGCATGTTCAAACTATTATTTATTGAGCATGATCTTAGAGAAAAGCTGGTATCTCCTATTTAAATGCCATTTCTTTCTAGAGAGGGAAGCCTGCTGGCCTGAGGGCTTGGGTTGGACGTTTGTTTATCACAGTCATCATTTCCAAGTTGAGAGGCACTGTGGTTGAGTGCCCATGTCACCACGCTTGCCGGGGGTGTACCCAGGTTCCAGGGAGGTGAGCTCAGCCAGGAGTCAGGACCCGATTTTCTTGGTGAGTATCTTGGCTTCCCATCAGCAAAAGGGTTTAGGTGTTTGTAAGAAATAATGACCACGCATTAATTCATATTTCCAGGAGTTAAAGGGAATGACAAGTCTGATGAGCCTGATAAATATATTTCTTTTACTAAAGAGAAGCCAGAACAGATCTGAGCAGGTCCTACACATTCCTCAGCTATGGAAACATGTTCTTAATGGTGCCCAGCTGCCTGTCCTGTGCCCACGCAGTCCCTGAAGTTCTAAGTCCTCCCCACACTCCGCAGGCTCAGGCGTAAACCCTCTGCTAGTTCAGTAGAATTAAAAGATCCACCACACTTCAAGCAAAAATGAGCTGCGCTGGGTCAGCCTTGCTGCCGTAAAGTGGACAGTACTTTCTTCGGCAACTATCATGTGTTTGAGGTTACACTAATAGCTTTATTCACATTATTTAATGTAATCCTTTGATAACAAAGACCAAATTGCTCTTCCTTCCCTGAGCTAAGCCATTTCCTCTTTCTAGGCTGAGAATACTGAGACCAGATGTCAATCACTCCACTGTTGTTTCTAGGAAGACTTTCTCCTGGAAGACAAGACTGCTAACTGATTGAGGTAGCTTATTATGGAGACTAACCACTCACCATCCAAGGCCGTCTCTTTGCCATAC
This sequence comes from Pongo pygmaeus, assembly GCF_028885625.2. NCBI lineage: Eukaryota > Metazoa > Chordata > Mammalia > Primates > Hominidae > Pongo > Pongo pygmaeus. Next base: position 3,011,340 of record NC_072377.2, read on the forward strand.
CGACCAACACAAAGCTACTGTGCCTCCATGATGTCGATGTTCAGCCAGTTCCCTTCAATGCAAGACCTGCCTCTCAGGCGCCCAGCTCAGGGTTCTGACCCCTGAACATCTCCTGCCTGACATCCCCTGTCCTTTGATCTGTAAAGGCAGCTTCCTCCCTCCCTGCACTAAGCCCAGTAGCCTTGCTTGATTGACAGATTCTCTCTGGGCCTTATGGGAGGTTGGCTGTGGACCTCATCTGACGCTGAGAGGCTAATGTGATTGTCCCCACTTCATAGGGATGGAAACCAGGGCAGAGAGAAGAAAGTCGCTCACAAAGCCTGGGTTCTACTTCTCCCTCACACCCTGGTTTTGGTGACCGGGTTTTTGTTTCCTTGAGCAAGTCTAAGTTCTCAACAGGCCAGTCTCATCTTTGAGTCTCTGTGTCTGCATCTCTGGCTCAGATCCCACTTCCTGTCCGCTAGAGATGAGTCTGTCTCTGGAGCCCAGTTAGGCTGGCCCAGGGCACACCCCTCCCTGGCCACAGCCTGCCTGCTGAGTGCCAGCCCATGGCCACCTGCCTGCTCCTCACTGCAAGCTCTGATCTGGGACTCATTCCCTTCCCTGGTACCTGATGCTGGGCATGTCTTGGAGCAAGGTCCAGTCCTTGTGGTGTGGCCCCAGACAAAGCCTTGGTTTTCATCTTCTTAATCTTTAATGCTCAATGCTGGAAATCTTGACAATACTTACTCTCTAGATTTCTGAAACAGATCACACTGTAGCAGCAGTGATAATAAAGTTAACATTTTTTTCATGCTCTTAAATTAATAATTTCATGACAGTTTCTGTGCCTTGTTACCTTGATAATTATAGTATTTTTCTGTTGCTGCTAAACAAACTACAAAATTGTAACAGCTTTAATAACACGCTTATCATCACTGAGTTTCTGGGGACTGGGGGTCAGGATCTGACTCAGCCAGGTCCTCTGCTTGGGCCTCTGCAGGCTGTAGCCAAGGTGTTGTCCAGGAGTGAGTTCACATCAGAGGCTTGACCGGGAAGGATCTGCCTCCAAGCTCTCTCAGTTGTAGAATTCATTTCTTGTACCTATAAGATTTTAAGAGAGTATAACTCTGTTTTCTGAGATTCTGTATTTGTCTATTTGGCATCCATTCATCACAGGGCCAATTTATATTAATGAAATTTTCTTATTTTCTGTGTTCTTGATACCATGGCATGGAAGGCCTTATAGACTTAGGGAAAGACTGCCCTTCCCATGGCTGGCTAGTTCCTACATATAACCGTAACCAATAATAACCTGCCCACAGTGTGTCTTTCATATGCAAATCGATCCATCCTGATTCTACAGACACAGCCATCTGTTTATCAACACCCGCATGCCAACCCAATATTATTCCTGCCCTGAATTAACGCAAGGCCAAGTACCAGACAACTCAGGACAGCCCCTGTGACCAAAGGCCACCAGAATTCTGCAAAGTAGCCAGCTCTAAACTGTTCTCTTTGATTTGCTCTGCCTTGCCTTTCCCATGGAGCCCCAGCATAGGGTCTGGCCTTGGCATTCCCTTGCTCCTGCTTCTGCCTCCCTACAAAACCTGTGCTTCTCCCTCCTGTGGCCCTGCGTGGCATGGCATGGCATGGCAGGGTGGAGTGTGCTCTTTCTTCGGACATGTAAATAATGAAAATATTATTTTAGTGGCATTTGCCTCTCCATATAATCACTCAGTCATACCTCTATAAACAAAATCCTGGGCAGTTTTATAACCAGGATTCACGGCACCTTGCATTTTCAAAGCCAGATACAGAATGGAACCCCAGGGTGAGTCTACCGGAAAGATGAGTCTGACCCATGGCAAAGCCATCAAAGGTCAGGGCCGACAGCCCATTGCCACTGCCAGATGCCATTGGCTAGAAGCACATCATGAGTCCTCCCAAACTCAAGAGAATTGGGTTCCCATTGGGAGGCAGGGATTGGGGGGCCACCTTCAAGTTTATCCAGCCCAATAAATGCATTTGCAGAAAGATCATGTGAATTGAGTTTTTTAAAAACAAAGCAAAACAGATACATACATTTTACCAACTAGCACATTAACTTCTTAATGCTTGTGGTTTAGTAAATCTACGCTCTAAAATACTGTGCACTGCTAATTTGTTAGAAATACATACAGGCTGCATGGATGCTTGCAATTGCACAGTGATGTGTCTAACTAGGTGATATGCCTGGCTCAGTAGGTGTTCACTTTGATTTAGTAGATTATGTGTCTGATTCAGCAGAAAATTCATGTTGTGTCAACAGGTAACGAGCACATCTGATTTCATTCTTGATATACATGGCTCAATTGGTGATCTATTTCTTTTTAGTTGGTGTTTATTTTTCCTATGAATGATTTATCTGTTTTAGAATGAACTGTGTCAACTACTGCACATGGTATATTAATTTCAGTGTGTTATGCAAACATTTCCTGGGTAATACACCTTATTCCATCTTTATTTGCTCTCACTAGCAACATCATATCTTTTCTTTATTTGAATTAAATAGCTTTTCAAAGAAGGCTATTCTCCTTGGGGACTGCAGGGTGATGGGTGATGCAGGGTGCATGGAAAGGGAGGTTTCATTTAGAGAACATTTTTTATTACCTCTGGCATGAGAGTGTTTAACACATTAAGCATTTATCTGCAAACACTACAGAATGTGCCATGATGTAATTATATAAAGTTAGGTTACATATTTTCTTTATAGTTCCAACCAAAGATTGAATTATTGAGATATTAAAGGAGTTTTAAACTATTTAAATATATATAATATAACATGTGGCTTAATGAAGACACAAGAGAATAGATATAACTATTTGCCTTTCACAGCAGCAAGTGAACACAGCAGCAGCTATGGAGAAACATGGCATGGGCAGGCAGCTCATCAGAACACCAGATCCCTTCTATTGAGGGAAAACTCTCAGGCCTGTTTCCCACTGCCATTGTATGCTTTCCTGCTCCAGCCTCCAGGTTCCAAAATCACACTACTGCCTTATCCAGAGCTATCACTGTGCATCAGGCTAGTGCCCAATCTGGAATCGTCAATGTGTACCAAGCAGTGCATAATCTGGAACCATCACTTTACACATGGCAAGAACCTCATCTGGAACCATCACTGTACACACGGCAGTGCCTGATTTGAAACCATCACTGTACACCAGTCAGTGCCTGATCTGGAACCATCACTGTACACCAGTCAGTGCCTGATCTGGAACCATCACTGTACACAAGTCAGTGCCTGGTCTGGAAACATCACTGTACACAAGTCAGTGCCTGGTCTGGAACCATCACTGTACACCAGTCAGTGCCTGGTCTGGAAACATCACTGTACACAAGTCAGTGCCTGGTCTGGAACCATCACTGTGCACCAGTCAGTGCCTGATCTGGAACCATCACTGTGCACCAGTCAGTGCCTGGTCTGGAAACATCACTGTACACAAGTCAGTGCCTGGTCTGGAACCATCACTGTGCACCAGTCAGTGCCTGATCTGGAAACATCACTGTACACCAGTCAGTGCCTGGTCTGGAAACATCACTGTACACAAGTCAGTGCCTGGTCTGGAACCATCACTGTGCACCAGTCAGTGCCTGATCTGGAACCATCACTGTACACCAGTCAGTGCCTGGTCTGGAACCATCACTGTGCACCAGTCAGTGCCTGATCTGGAACCATCACTGTACACCAGTCAGTGCCTGGTCTGGAACCATCACTGTGCACCAGTCAGTGCCTGATCTGGAACCATCACTGTACACCAGTCAGTGCCTGGTCTGGAACCATCACTGTACACCAGTCAGTGCCTGGTCTGGAAACATCACTGTACACAAGTCAGTGCCTGGTCTGGAACCATCACCATGAACAGGCAGCACCTGGCCTGGAACTGTCAGTATGCCGTGGCTAGTGCTTGATCTGGTTGCATTTAGGAAATAGTAAAGGAGTTTTAAACTGTTTAAACATAGCCTTGACTGCAGACACCACTGAGTGGCTGACATATATAACATAACACAACATAACAACGCAACACAACACTAGAATAATGTCAGATCCAGAACCATTACTCCACATAAGGCAGTATGTGATTTGAAACCATTACACTATACTAGGGCAGTGCCAGGTCTGGAACTACAACTCTATCCCAAGCTGATGATCAAACTCATCATTATTCTGTGTGTGTGTGTGTGTGTGTGTGTGTGTGTAATTTGTGGTATAATTTGCATACAGTAAAATGCTCTGCTAAGTTTAAGTGCATCATTTGATCAGTTTTCATAAATGTGTTCCTAAATGCATAACATATCTGTCACCCAGAAAGTTCCTTCATGCCAATTTCTAGTTGATCCTGCTCACCTCACAAATACTCAGGTATCTGACATCTACCACCATAAGTTAATTTTGCTTATTTTAGATAATTCCATGAACACTGAATCACGTAAGTTTCTTCTCATGTTCAGTTTCTTTCGTTGAGCTTGAAAGGGTTGATATTCATCTATACTGCTCTGTGCATCAATACCATGTTCCTTTTGATGCTGAGAGGCACCCCCTTGCATAGAACACACAGCAGATGCTTCCATTGTAGGGTGGATGTCATTTATGGTTTAGACTAATATGGATAAAGCAGCCATGCACATTCTTGTATAACACTTTCTGTAGGTATAATTTTATTTCTCTTAGATAAATACTTAGAAATTTAATTGTTGAATTATTTCTCTTGGATAAATACTTAGAAATTTAATTGTCGAATTATATGATAGATGTATTTTAATTTTTTTTAACTGCCAAAAAGTTTTCAAAGGTTGTTTTGATGTTTTGTACTCTAAACAAATAAGAGTTCTGGTTGTTCTACAGCCTCTTCAACATTTATTGTGGTCAAACTATAAAAATTTCAGTCTATCTAGTGAATATACAGTCATATTTTATGATGGTTTCAATTTGCATTTTCCTGGGAGCCAAAGATATTCATCACATTTTCATTTGTTATTTGTATATCTTCTTTTGTTTGCTCCTGTTCAAGCCTTGAGTGTATTTTTATTTATTTTAATTGGGCTGTAGGAATTCTTTATACAAGAATTTTTGAAGTACAGTATTGCTAATACATCAACCACTTTGTGACTTTATCTTTCATCAAGATTTTTTTGATGAACAGAAATTTTTAATTATGATAAATTTTAATTTATCATTATTTTAAGATTCAACCTTTTTTTTTAATTCTCTGGGAAATTTTTGCCTGTCCTAAATTTGAGAAGAGATTACTCTGTTCTTCTGATTTCTACTGGGAGATTGAATGTTTTCACTCTATACTGTGCATAGTGTAAGATAAAAAACTAATTTCTTTTTTTTTTTTTTGCTTTTACACATTCAGTTGTTCCAGACCATTTGTTGAAGAAATTTTCTTTTCTCCATTGAGTTTCTTTGGCACCCTTGTTGAAAATTATTTGATTTGATAAGTGTGGGTCAATTTTTGGATTTCCTACATTGCTACATTGTTATATTTTTAAATCACTTTTTTAATCCTACTTTGTTGTAATTACTGTACCTCTGTATTTTCTTGAATGTATATGGATGATGTTCTTTAATTTTGTTTTTCTATTTGAATCTGGATATTCATGTTAATTACTATTTTTGTCCTTTGTCTTTCCAAATAAATTTTAAATAATCTTGTCAATTTTTAGAAAAAAAAAATCTGTAAAAAATTTTTATTGGAATTGAATTGAAATAAATCAATTTTGGAAAAACTGACATCATAATAATGAATCTTTCAACACATGAACATGGTATATCTCACCTTAATTTAAATTTCCTTTAATTGTTCTCATCAGCATTTTATAGTTCCCAGTATATAGTCCTACATATTTTTTGTTACTACAGAGTTGACATTTTTTGATGCTATTGTAAATGACACTGATTTTTCCATTTTATTTTCTAATTGTTCATTTCAAGTGTATAGGAATTTAATTTCTTTCTTTCTTTTTTTTTTTTTTTTGAGATGGAGTCTCTGCTCTGTCACCAGGCTGGAGTGCAGTGGCACGATCTCAGCTCACTGCAGTCTCCACCTCTCAGGTTCAAGTGATTCTCCTGCCTCAGCCACCCAAGTAGCTGTGATTACAGGTGTGAGCCAGCACACCCAGCTAATTTTTGTATTTTTAGTAGAGATGGGGTTTCACCATGTTGGCCAGGATGGTCTTGATCTCCTGACCTCGTGATCCGCCCGCCTTGGCCTCCCAAAGTGCTGGGATTACAAGCATGAGCCACCATGCCCGGCCGGAATTTAATTTCTTAATGTTGAATTCTGCAACATTGTCAAATCTACCTATTAGTTCTAATAATCTTCTTAGATATTCATTAGCATTTATGCTACACAATTATGGGATCTGTGAATAAATCCAGTTTTACCTCTTTTCAATCTGAATGTCTTTTATTGTTTTGCTGTCCTGGCTAGAGTTTCCGTATTAATGTTGAATAAGAGCAACGAGTGTGGACCTCCATGTGTCGTCCTCAAACTTACGTGGAAAGCACTTAATTTCTCACTGTTATGTGTGAAATTCGCTGTTGATCGTTCAGTTAGTGCCTTGATCAGGAATTAAAGGAAGGCTCTTTTAATTCCTCAGGTGCACAGTGTTACCATAAATGCTTTTGTATTTTGGCAAGTGCTATTTTTCTATGTTTATTAATATGATTAGATGACTTATTTCCATTCTCAATCTATTAATGTGGTGGATTCTATTGATTAATTTTGTTAATATAATTATATGACTTGTTTCTGTCCTCAATCTATTAACGTGGTAGATTATATTGATTAATTTTGTGCATTAAACAGATCTTTCATCTTTATAAAGTAAACCCAGCTTGATCATGGGACCTATTGTTCTGTACATATATTACTGAATTTGGTATCTAGTATTTTTATGGGATTTTGTGTCTATAATCATGAGAGACACTGGAGTTTAATTTTTTGGTTTTGTTATCAAGGTTTTATCTAATGGCCTCACAAAATAAGTTAGATGTGTTTTCTCTTCCTCTGTGTTCTAAAAGAGTTGCCTATGCTTGAAATTATTTCTCCTTAAATGTCTGATAGAAATACAATCAGTAAAACAAGCTTGTTTAACCCACGGCCGGAGGGCTGCATGAGGCCCAGGATGGCCTTGAATGTGGCCTAACACAAATTTGTAAACTTTCTTAAAACATTATGAGATATTTTGGCGATTTTAAACAACTCATCAGCTGTTGCTAGTGTTAGTATGTTTTATGTGTGGCCCAAAACTATTGTTCTTCCACTGTGACCCAGGGAAGCCAAAAGATTGGATACCCCTGCGGTAAAACCTGGGTTTGAAGTTTTCTCCGTGGTAAGATTTTTAATTAATAATTTAGTATATTCAGTGGATATGTGGCTACTTAGATTTGCAATTTCTTTTTAGTGTTTTTTTTTAATTTATCAATTTTCCCTAAGTTGCTTAATTTATTTACATTAATAAGCAACTTAGTTGCTGTTATATATCCACTAAGTTACTGCTATATATACACTCTTATCATTTTCATCTGTGGAATCTCTAATGATGTCTGCTCTTCGTAATTTGTGCAGAGAGCTTCATCATAAATGCTGTGTCCTCTTTTTCCCTTTGTGAATCTTGCTACAGATTTCCCAATTTGATTTATATTTTTAAAGAAATAATTTCCAGCTTTGTTGAACTTTCTCATTGTTTTTCTGGTTATCTTTTTACATTTCATTGACTTCCACTTTTACTTGTAATATTGTCTTTCTTCTTTATATTTGGAATTTAATTTTTTCTACCTCTTTAGGTACAAATAGAAGAAATTTATATTATACCTTCCATCTTTTCTAATATAGGCATCTAAAGCTATAAATGTACTTCCAATGACTGATTTAGCTGCATTTCAAAACTTTTGATGTGTTATGGTATCATTAATCAATTACATTTTTGTCTCTGCTGTTGTGGGTTCTTCCTTAATTCATGAGTTATTTAGCTTTTTAAGTATTTAATCTCCAAATATTTAAGATTTTCTAGAAATGTTATGAGTATTGCTTTTTATATGTCTACCACTCTTTTCAGAGAACACGCTTTCTATTATTTTGATGCTATATATGGTCTCTGTAGGCGAACATTCCCTGTGACTCTACTCTTGTTGGGAATAGTGTTCTATCATTAATAGATCAGGTTAGTTGGTTGATGCTTTACTATCTTAGACTTTTGGAAAGTTTTGGTTTCGGGGTGCTGTCATAATCTTTTATTGGCCAATTTATGGACAGGTAAAGAAAGCTTTTGTGAAAGGGGAGCTCTCTGGTGTGGTGAAGTCATTGGCTGGTAACAGAAAGGAGGTGTGTGGTGAGGCGGAGATGGTCAGTGGAGTGGTACCCATTCCTGGGGAGTGGTCCCTTCTACCAGGTATAGATGACCTTTCTCCACCCATCCCTGGGGAGTGGGTCCCTTCTACAAGCCACAGATGACCTTTCTCCACCCATCCCTGAGGAGTGGGCTCCTTCTACAGGCCACAGATGACCTTTCTCTACCCATCCCTGAGGAATTGGCCCCTTCTATAAGCCACAGATGACCTTTATTCCCCCTTGTAGTCTGCTCTAAGGGCCAGCAGTCCTTTTTTTAAAACAGCCAGGTAGTAAATATTTAACATAATAAACACTGTGGGGCAAGAGGCAAAATTGGGGCTATTACATAAGGTACTTATATAACCCTATACACAGACAGTGCTTATATAATTTAAAATATATTTAAAATTCTTAAACTGTAGTGTGTAATAAAATAGATAATTGGCCAGGTCTGGCCCACTGGCCATAGTTTGTCAGCCTTTGCATCATATTCTGAGAACATTCTGCTCAACACTGGATCAAAAAGATAAAACAGATGACAAACTGAATGAGTTTTTTGGCAAAATTTGAGATTTGGGTGAAAGGCAGTTAAACAGAAAGTTTTTATTTTGAAGTTTTCAGGGTCTAATATACAACATAAATTGGGAATCTCCAAAAGGGACTTAAAGAAGAAAGTACTGGCCAGGCGTGGTGGATCACACCTGTAATCCCAGCACTTTAGGAGGCCGAGGCGGGTGGGTCACCTGAAGTCAGGAGTTCGAGACTAGCCTGGCCAAAATGAAGAAACCCCGTCTCTACGAAAAATACAAAAATTAGCGGTAGGGTGTGGTGGTGCAGGTCTGTAATCTCAGCTACTTGGGAGGCTGAGGCTGGAGAACTGCTTGAACACAGGAGGTGGAGGTTGCAGTGAGCCAAGATCACGGGACTGCACTACAGCCTAGGCAACAAGGGTGAAACTCCATCTCAAAAAAAATAATACAATAAAGTAGAAGAAAGTACTTCCACTGTGGTTTGAATGTGTATGTCCCCTCTGAAATTCATGTATTGAAACTCAATCACCAATACGATAGTATTAAGAGGTAGGGCCTTTAGGAGATGATTAAGTCAGGAGGTCAAAGTGTAGAGAAGGGCATCTGGGCCTTTGGAAAGGGACTTCACACAGCACTCGGTTGTCTTCCGCCCTTCTGATACAGGAGCTAAAAAGAAATATTTAGGCAGATAGTGAGGGTAAGAGAGTTCTCAGTGAAATTTCCTTTTAATAAAAAGCAGCCTCCAAATCATTTCTTTTCTAACAAAAAGCAGCCTGAAAAATCAAGCTGCAAACATAGATAAGCAAGCTGGAAGCCTGCATGGTAAATGCCGGCAGCTATGCCAGTAGAAAGGGGTACCTGAAAGCCAGGTATGTTCAACATGGAGGCTCCCTCTGCTGTTTTCTTTGGTGCCACATGTGCAGAAAAGCAGCAGGGAAGATGGCGCCGGCGGGGTAGAGAACCCATCTACATCATAAAAGCTTAGATGGGGTGGCCACCTTCTTTGCACACTATAAATGGCACACCTGGTCCAACCAATCCTCTGCGCCCTATGTAAATCAGACACCATCTCCTCAAGCTCATCTATAAACCAACCACATTTCACCGTGAGCTGGGGAAATCCGCTCAGAACCCACTCCCTCTGCACAAGGGAGCTTCTCTCTTTTGCCTATTAAACTTCCTTGGCATGAGGCAAGGAACCTTGGGTATTACCCCGGATGAATGACGCCACTGCACTTCCATCCCTTCCGCCCTGTAAGGACCCGGCGCTCCTCCCTCCTCGGGATGGAGAAACAAGGCGCCATCTTGGAAGCGGGGATACTGATACATTTCTATTCTTTATAAGTTACCCAATCTCTTTGTACTGTTTCGCTGTAGCAGTACAAAGGGCAAAGGCAATAGATTGGTTTCATTTTGCTAAGGTTCTTATGGGTCTGGAGGTCTGGTGTGCCTTCAGACAGTCTAGAAAACCTGGGTGGAAGCCTAGCTTTCGAAAACTGGCTCTCCCTTTTCACTCTTGGTATTCTAAATATGGAAATTGCTGTGATCTATTGTGTTTTGTAAATTTTAGAAATTAATTTCTCCTACTTCTAATAGGATATCTTGTGCTGCAAAATGTAAGTTATGACTGAATCCATTGGCAAGAGAAACAAACAAGGCTACTGCTGAATCTTGTAAATTGATGATGTAAAATACATAGAAAATGACAAATCCTTACAAACTGAGTTATACAAGTCAATGCCAGCAGTCTCTCAGCTATTATGTTTCAACCACTTCACCTCGTCTGTATTTCACTTGGGGTTTTAAGTTTGGGTGCAGGTTTTAAGGTAAATAAAGCCTGAATTCCAAGCTGCTTCTGTACTCATGATGACCCTGACTTTATTAGTAACGGGATCTAATGACATCACTTTTTGACATTCATGATCTTTAACCTAGTTTGATCTAAACCAGACTCCTTGGGAATGATATCATTAAGGTAAATCCCTGAAAGGAGACCCAGTCACTTTAGTATGAACCATTTAGAGGTATTAGGTTACTGGGAATGGCTTCACCTATTGCTTTTTTCTTCCTTGGGCAATACAGACCATATCAAAACTGCGGAGAAGGGCAGTGGGTAATTGTTGTTTTTAGTAATAACACTCCCTCCAAGTCATACCAGAATTCTAATTATGCATATGGATAGACTTATTTAAATGTGGCTTTTTTTTTCCTTAAGCAGATCTTAACTCTTAGAGTCTACACGTCCCTCCACGTTTGAAAAAAAAATGTCTAGCATTAATGCAAAGGTAATTTTAGATACACCTTGTGTTCATGTGTATAGGATAAAGTACTGGAGTCTATATGAATATGCTCCTCGCTCTAGGAAAAAATTGTGAGAATTATCAACAAATATTTTATATATGAGCCAAATCTGTACATGCAAAATGGTAGGTCAGGGCCCCTGCCTGCCTGTCTTCTTTGCTGCTGTCCCAAGATCCTGTCATGTTTTCTGTTCCTGCTCCCAAAAGCCGCCTCTCTGGTCTCCTGGTTTCTACTGATGTCCCCAAAAAGCATTCTCTAAAGAGCAGCAGAGTGTTGACCTTACACGTCAAGGCTAAAATGAAACTACCTCCACACCCAGCTATGCCAGCCACTCTTACGATATTGATAAATAGTGTTAGTGTTGATAAATACTAACTGGATAAACTGTCTCCAGCAAGAATTACCATTGTTTTCTTGATCTGACAGAGACATCAGACTTCATTTTCTTCCTCCTCTTAAATCTCTCACTAGTTCATACATCTGATTCTGAAAAAAAAAAAAATTAGCAAACTCTTCAGAGAAGAAAAGCAATACATCTCAAATTATTACTAGAAAAAAGTACTTTATATTCTCGATAAACATGAACTTCATCATATTACAAAGATACACTGTAACTCATGGTAAATTATCCCGTCCACCTTTGCAAAGCTACTGAGTAATTGCTATGCTAAGCTGGTCGGGTAGGACAAACCCCTCAACATTTGGCTTATGCAAAAATGAAGGTATGAGCTCCTGGGTATGCCTGGCTTCCAGTACAGGTGGCCATGTTTCTAAGAAGAGAACCCAGGTTTGTTTGCCTTAGCTCAGTTTGTGCTGCTTCTGCCACAGGTCCCGTGTGTAGAGGGGTGCTTAGGATTAAAGACCTGTGGGCCACAGCAGGAGGCCGGATACCAGGAACCTGGACAAACTCCTGTTTCCCCAATTGGCTCTGACTGGGCCCCAGCCAGTTTCTCACCAAACACTCCCCATAGCTGGGCCTGCGATGAGCTCCTTTCCTCCAGGCTGTTCTTGGCTTCACCTGTGGGGTGTGTTCAGGAAAGTGGATGCTGGGATCAGGCATGGGGAGGGCTGGGTTCCCCACGGGCGCTGTCAGAAGCTCTGTTAGTTGTTCCTAGCTGAGGAAAGTCCCACCAACAAGAAGAACCACTATGAGTAGCAAGCTCCAGTGCCACCTCTGCGAGCGCCAGGGGCAGAGACCAAAGTGGAAGCCACTGTCTGCTGGCCCCTGGTTAGGTGACATGGTGGCAAGTCACCCAGCCTCCCCAGGCTGAGTTTCCCAGTTTCCTCCTCTGTGAAATGGGAATGATGCTTCCCACGGATGCCCCTCTAAGAAATATAGTGAGACTGGGGGGACCATGCCCATGAATTGTATCTGTGAACTGTCAATTGATTGCTGTCACGGCCTTCTATTGGAGGACTGAAACGGAATTCCAAGGGCAAGAAGGCAGGAGGAGGGAGGTTAATATGTGTATGTGAGGCTTTGTTTGTCTATGGCTGGCTGCAGCTCCTGGATTGGTCTACCGTTTGCCTGCGTTAACATGAGTTCCCTTCTTTTAAAGTCAGGAGTTTCCGATACTTTAAAAAGTGTAATAGAAGGTAACTTAATAATGTGTGATTTATGTAGCCATCAGAAGAAATATCAACGTCTCCATCCTGGAAACAAATCAAAGTTCAGATATGGATGCAAACACTAATTACTTTTAACAAGTGCAAGGGAGAGGTGAGCAGAGGGTAGGATTGAATTTTGCCCAGCCAGACAGCCGGGCGCGTGATAACCTGAGATTTTGCAAGGTCCAGTGTGGTGTGCACAGGAAGTATCAGGATGTGGGCCATGTCGGCCGGCCCTCATCCGCCCTTTGAAGTTTCCAGAGTGAGAAGGGACGAACATCCATCTCCAAGCGCCCCAAGTCCTGGGGGCTGCTTTGGGTTACTGAGGAATGTGCACTTATTGGAAACCTGAGCCCACGGTCCCTAAAAAGTTGGGCTGCGGCGGGGCAAGGAGTGACCCTGTCAATTTAGACAGCTGCTAGACCACTGCTCGGAGCAAATTATTACAGCAGCGGTGATTTTCCTGATGGGAAAAAAGCAAAGGGCATCTCTTTAAGCCCCACTGGGTCAGCTTTCGCCTTGAAGATTCGTGTGAGAACCAGAGCCTCGGTAGAATTAGAGCCATGCCAGGGCTGAGGCTGAAGGACAAACAGGCTGCTAGATAGGGGAATGGAGACTCAAACACAGATAAACCCAAAAGACACTGGCCTCTCTCTGCATGCATCCATTACTGTCCTGCGACAGTCTCAGGTTTAGAAAACTCCAAGCTCACAACATAACTCACGCAGCAGTTACTTAGGAGCGATTCTGCACCAGGTGGTCAGATGATTCCACCAACTGTGTCCCAGTGCCCTCTTCTGTCCGCCAGCACCTGCAGTGCATTTCAAAATGGAATTCCTGCTGCATGCAGCTCAGCTGCTGCAGAAATCGGGGTGTGGGTCTCTCATGTGTGTTCACTGCAGAGCAGCTTCAAATGGGTGTGAATAAAATGCTTCCTTCTATCTTAAGGCTTGAGAATGAGAAGCAAGTCGGATTTTACGATAGTACTTTAAAGGTTTAGCAGTTTGAGAATGGGAAAAGGCAGGTTTCCCACGAGAGCCAAACTCGAAGCAAAAGTGCAGGAGGATCTTGCATTTGTTCCCTCGCAGCTGGCAGTGGAGCAGGCTGGGGGCCCCTGGTCCAGCAGCATGCGCCCCTCACAAACCAGCCCCACCCCCCACTGCACCCCACACCCCAGCGCATGCGGTTCATACTTGGGAGGGGCTGCCGGCTGCACATTTCCATTGCTAGCCTCTCCCCAGCCATCCTCTCCCTTCAAGGAATAATGGGGAATTCTAGTGAGCAAGATCATCTCACTTTAAGGGACAGCCTGAAGTCTAGGGAGTTTAAATTACATCCTTCAGCAGATGAGGGCCTGGCCACAGCAGTGTTCTCGCTGGGGAGGGAAGCTTGGTGGGTGATGGCAAGAGAGAAGAATTCCTTTCACACACATTCTCGTGCCTTTGGAACTTGGTCCGTAGATTGGCCATTTGAAGTATCAGGGAACTCAAATGTTTAGAAGTTAAACTTCACATACTTAAAATATTTAGTATGAGAACGTATAATTGGCAGTGCAGCGATGCCCAGGGGACCTGAGCCATGGAAGTTTCAGGAACACCTGGAGAGGGGGAGCCAGGCCTGCTGCGTGAAGGTGCTCCAAGCCGGAGTCTGTGGGCACCCCCAGCAGTGAGGACTGGACTCTGTAGCCACTCAGGCTGCCTCAGACTGCCATCCAAAGGCCTGGAGAGAGTGGGAATGCTCACTTTCAACAAGCACCCAGGGGCTTCTGAGGGAGAAGTTCCCAAGACTTCTCTGGGAGGAAATATTACTCTTTATTCCAGTTTTCTTGGTGTTAATGACAATTAAAATCCATGTCACAGGGTTGCGGTGAGGCGCAAATTAAAATAAACGTGATAGCACTTTAAAAAGTGCACGGGTGTCCTGTGACTGCTGTAACAAATGACAAAAAACCGGGCGATTCACAAAAGCAGAAGTTCATCCTCTCGAAGCTCTGGAGGCCAAAAGTCTAAAAGCCCCATGTCTGCAGGGCTGCACTCTCCAAAGGCTCTGGGGGAGGAAGCGTCTTTGCCTCTTCCAGCTCCCCTTGGCTGCTGTGCTTCTGGGCTCATGGCCATATCGCTCCAGGCTCTGCCTCTGGGGCCACGTCGTCTCCTCCTCTTCTGTCTGGGTGAAATCTCCTCCACTTTTCTCCTATAAAAATATTTGTTCTGAATTTAGGGCCCACTTGGATAATCCAGGGTGATCCCACCACCTCAAGATTTTTAACTTAATCGTGGAGATACCTTTTTTCTAAATAAGGTCGCATTTACAGGGATTCAGAGGGGGACATGTCTCTTTGAGGCCACCATCAACCCACTATACTCAGTGCAGGACACACAACTGCAACAGTATGACTGTGTCTACTGCCCCGTCACATTCTTTGGTAGTGAAAGCCGAGCCGTCTGCACTCCTCTCTGACACGCTTGGCCTGGCCAATTGGCTTCTTCCTGCAGACTGCAGAGCGGCTGTTCTGGGAAGCTCCTTTCTGCTGCAGACACACACAGCCCTTCCCGCACCAGGCCGAGGGTCAGCTCAGCAGGGGCCTTTTCTGGGGAAGGTGCAGTACTCCAACGGTCAGCCGGGCTCCCAACGCTGTGTGCATGGCTGGCTCTGCCTCCTGCTCACCTCTGCCCGCCTGGCGTCTCCCTGCTTCTCCTCCTGCTCACCACTGCCTGCCCCGCCTCTCCCTGCTTCTCCTCCTGCACTCCCCCTGGCCTGGCCCTCTGCATCCTGTGTGTGCCTCTCGCTCATTCCTGGGGCCTGCCCTCTGCAGACCTTGCTTTCGAGCCCGGTGCCCCTGTGTGGGATCCTCACTGACCTGGTGGAGGCTGACAATCGTGAAACTGCCCAGTGATGTCTCCTGGCGGGTGGCTGCTCCACAGGGCCTGTGTGGTGCCGCCTCACCGTGTCGTGAGCTTCCCTTCCATGGGTGGCACTGGCCTTGGGGACAGTCCCAGCACCCTCAGAGACCTCCACACTTGCTACGTTCTCGCATCTGAGGAATGTGGTAGTATATCATAAACCTGCGAATAGTATAGAAAAGTAAGCCACAAAGTAGAAAATTGCTCTGAAAGCAGATTCTTACATAGCCGTGCCCAATCGCTGCTCAAGGTCTCATCTGGTCCCTCAGCCTGACCCAGCACAGTCCATCTCACACAGGACCCCTCTCTATGCATGGCCAGGGCACAGGTGGTGACCATGCCAGGGGCTGAGCCAGCTTGTTCTAGAACCTGCCATCCATATTCTAGCTGCCCAGATGACTTGCTTGGGACAGCCCCAGGATCAGGGTGGGGTCATGGTTGGGGGCAGAGCAGGCGCTGTTCCCTCGGACACGGAGTCCACATCTCGGGATGGGAACCCTGAGTGGCGCAGGCCTTGGCCAAAGGGAAGGGGCATTCCTATTCCTCTTCTAGCCCAGAATCGAGGGGAAGCAGGTGATCCACTGGGCTCCTAGGGACTGCACGCTCCAGCCCGCGCCAGGGAGCCCCTCACCAGCTTGTGTCGGTCGCTGCCATGCCTATGGCTGGTTCTCCTTCATCGTTGTCATCCCAGCCTTCACCCTGCCCTGGATCCAGAGCCCCTTGTTGGTCTTGCATGGCGGGGGAGGAGGCCCCAAGACAGCGTGTGTTGCAGGTCACCAGGTCTCAGTCCACCGGTGAGGGGCAGTGCCCCTGGCGACATGCAGTGTTTTAAGCAGGTCCGACCTCTGGCCGCCTCCACATATGCACACCCATGTAAAGTCAGTTTCCTCTCAGGACATATAGAAGGTTTGGAAGGTGACGCCAAGCGACGTGCCTTCCTCAGCCACAGCCTCCACCGGGCACCCCGAGTGGTGGCCTTTCCCGCTTTTTTCTGGAACACCCAGCAGGCTCCCTGATGGGGGCAGGTGCTGGCCCTGGACACACAGGCCCTGAGTGGCCGTCAGTGAGTGCCTGGCATCAGACACTCAACACAAGGCCTTATCCATCAGGTCTCCTGGAAGACGGGACTGGAAAACAGAGTCCCTGATCTGTTTCCTGCAGACGAGCAGAGCAGCTATGGACACCCTGGAGGGGACGTGGTCCCCTGCCAGGTTTGGGCCATCCAGTTGGATGCCTCGAAGGAGGAGGCAAGCATTTCATTTTTGTGACAGCTGAGCATATGCAGCTTGGAGTAAAAGGAAGGAGATTTTTTACTTCTTAAATAAACACGTGTCCATGTTCCTGTCTCCAGAAGCGTGAAAATGCAATTATATAGACTATATCCTGTGCACTCTAGAGCAGGGGACCTGAGAAGAATCCTCTCTGGTGATGGACCCCTTTCTCAGTCATCTCAAACACGTGGCCTGTGCGGTTCCATCACCACCTACTGTGGTGGATTCGGGCAGGACCGAGGACAGGGGCAGGCCGGGCTTTGCCCCATCATCACTCAGGAGGCCAGGTGTGGTCTCCTGTCTGTGCGGAGCCGCCTCACCTTGCTCTGGGCTCGTGGCCGTGGCTCTTCTCTCCATATGGAGTCGCCTCACCTCCCTGCGCACTTGTGGTCGTGGTTCTCCTCTCTGTGTGGAGTTGCTTCACCTTGCTGTGTGCTCGTGGCCTCCTGCGGCTTATCAGAAACTCCACTGTGAAGGAGCAGAGAGATGTGTGGAGAGGGAGGATGAGGTGCATCCCATGGGCGGAATTGCCATTTCTCTGCACTCTGGGGAGACCCATCTGCTGATTGTGACCTTACTGAGCGCCTCTGTGCCCCCCGCTCCCAGGCCTGAGTGCCTGTTCCAGGGGAGGAGATGGGTCAGATACGTCAACCACGCCCTAGCGCAGCTTTCATGGCACCCAGGGGAGAATGTGACCTGATAAAGCCACACATTCATTGCGGTTTCAGGCAGACCCCTGCCTGGTGGCCTGAGCTCAGACCCTAGCCCTGTCCCTCACTGTGGACTTGTTTCCTTAACTTATTTGTGCCTCAGTTTCCTCACCGTAAAATGGGATAATTTGCTAAGAGGTTTAATGAGTTAATTCATGTAAAGTGCTTTGAAGAGTACCTGGCTCAGAATGCGCACAAAACTTCATCTGTGGTGGCGGTGATGGTGGCTGCAGTGCTGGCTGTGATGGTGGTTAATAGGCATGCCGGTTGCAATGATATATATATATAGACAGAGGAATGGAGAGGTCAGAGAAATGTGGAAGGGCAGCCTCTGTTGCATGGAACAGTCAATGGGGGAAGTGAGCAGGAGCAAATGCACACCCAGCAGTTGGGAAGGGGGGTCTCCTGACCTGGGATTCAGGAAAGAGAGCCTAGGACCACACTCAAAGCCTTGATTCCGGCCACATTCTGGGTTTCATTTTCTGGTGTGAGTTTATGGAGTTCAATGCTTTCTATTTGTCTCAGTTTCTTGTGAAAAATAGTAGCTGCCTTACCGAGATAAGAAAATGACAAAATGAATGAGAAATTAAATTGAGAAGCTAAAAGCATTGTATAAATTTCTACCATGAAGGCCGCAAATTTAAAATCATCCATCAAAACTTTAGACAAAGCATAAAATCATCCATGATGTTAAGCCCCTGCCCGCGCCTCCCCTGAGCCCCCAGGCTCTGCTAGGAGGAAGGCACTCTCCCTCCTCTCAGGAAGTCGTGCCCCCTCCTGGGTATGATGCTCCTGAAGCACGAGGGGCTGCTGCCGATGGCCCCAGAGCCTTGGGCTCCTGGGAGGTCATGGGGGCAATTGGACAGAAGACCTCCTCCCCTGATCCGAGGACCTTGGTGGAAAGAGGCCAACTCCTTCCTGCCCTGCAGGCCTGAAGGTGTGAGCAGAAGCAGCAGAAGATGTGGGGAAGCTGGGGCTTGGGCTGGCCAAAGAGGGACAGGGACCAATGCCTGCCTTGTTCATGGCGGAGTGAAGATTGGAGCTTTCTCTGCAGAGGATGCGGGTGGACCTTCAGGTTGAAGCCCCTCAAGCCCAGAGGCCCGGGAATGGTGCAAGGTGCTCGGCCAAGGACTGTTCCCCCTGGGAGGACTGTGCTGGTGTCCATCAGGTGGGCAGCAAAGGTGAGGGGCGGCTGGTGTGGGAGTGTGGAGGGGGCCATGCAGGAGTTGCTCCTGGACAGAATGAAAAGAGCAGCAGAGGAGATATTAAAAGGGAATCCTGCCGGGCACGGTGGCTCGAGCCTATAATCCTAGCACTTTGGGAGGCCTAGGTGGGCAGATCACCTGAGGTCAGGAGTTTGAGACCAGCCTGACCAACATGGAGAAACCCCGTTTCTATGCCTGTAATCCCAGCTACTCAGGAGGCTGAGGCAGGAGAATCACTTGAATCTGGGAGGCGGAGTTTACGGTGAGCTGAGATCGCGCCATTGCACTCCAGCCTGGGCAACAAGAGCAAAACTCTGTCTCAAAAAAAAGGAATCCAAATACACAGACCTCCGGGAAGGGGGCTGCCAACACCATGAGAAGCTTTCCTTTCTCATGTTCCTGCCTTCCAGTGGGAATGCAAACTGGCACAGCCTCATTGGAAGTCCGTTGGGCAGCTTCCTATGGAACTAGGCACACTCTTACCACACACTCCAACATTCCTGCTCTTTGGTATTCTCCAAATTAACTGAAAACTTCTGTCCACACCAAAATCTGCACATGGATGTTTATAGCAGCTTTACTCATAATTACCGAAACTCAGAAGCAGCCAAGATGCCCCTCAGTCAGGGAGGGGGTGAATTAAGCTGTGCTGCATCCACACAGTGGAATCTTACTCAGCACTAAAAAGAAACGAGCCAGGAGGCTGTGAAAAGGCATGAAGGAGCCTGTCATGAGCACCCCTAAGTGCTATAGACTAAAGGTTTGTGTTGCACCCCAAATTCCTCTGTTGAAACCCCGATCCCCAAGCCGATGGTGCAAGGAGTGTGGCCTCCGAAAAGTCATTAGGTCATGAGACTGGAGCCCTCAGGATGGAGTTCGTGTCCTTCTAAGAAGGGAGGGCTTGTTTCCTTAGAACAAGACACGAAGACGGCCTCACCAGGGACAGGAACGGCGATGCCTCGACCGTGTCCTGCCAGCCTCCTGAGCTGCCACAGACAAACGTCTGGGGTTTAAGTCACCAGCCTGTGGTATTTTGTAACGGTGCCCTGAGCTAAGACGCTAAGTGGAAGAAGCCGGTGTGAAAGGACAGCATCCTGTATGTTGGACATGCCCTCGATGGTGACTATTACGTGTCTACTTGTCCCTCTGTGGGGTGGCCAGATACCCAGTTACGAACAATCCTGGGTGTGTCTGTGAAGGGCTTTGGAGGAGAACAACGTCGGAACCAGTCAACGGGGTCAAGCAGATGCCTACCCTAGTGTGGGTGGCCTCATCCGACCCCTTGAAGGCCTGAATAGAGAGAAAGGCCAATCCTCCAGTGGGTAAGAGCGAGGTCCTCCTGCCCTTCCACCCCCTCCCTTCCACTCCCGCCCTCCACTCCTGAAACAGCAGCCTCCCAGGCCCCACCTCGCTGACCACAGACCTGTGTCTCCTCAGCCTCCATAACCACAGGAGCCAGTCCCCTGTTGGAAATATATATGTGTGCATGTGCATGTGTCTGTGTGCATGTGTGTGTGCACCTGTGTGCACACCTGTGTGCGTGTGTGTGTGCACCTGTGTGTCTGTGTGCGTGTGCGTGTGCACCTGTGTGCACACCTGTGTGCGTGTGTGTGCGCTTGTGTGTCTGTGTGCATGTGCGTGTGCACCTGTGTGCACGCCTGTGTGTCTGTGTGCGTGTGTGTGCGCCTGTGTGTGCGTGTGTGTGCACCTGTGTGCATGCCTGTGCGCGTGTGTGTGCACCTGTGTGCGTGTGCGTGTGTACCTGTGTGCATGCCTGTGTGCATGTGTGTGCGTGTGTGTCGTGTGTGTGCTTGTGTGTGCGCCTGTGTGCCTGTACTTATGTGTGTGTCTGTGTGCCTGTGTGTGCGCATGTGTGTCTGTGTGCACGTGCGCGTGTGTGCCTGTGTGCCTGTATGTATGTGTGCGTGTGTCTGTGCGTGTGCGTCTGTGTGCACCTGTGTGCATGCCTGTGTGTGTGTGTGTGTGTGTCCTATCGGTTCTATTTCTCTGGTGAACCCTGACTCATACACCAACTTTATGACTTTCCAACAAAGGCAGAACGATGGAAATGGAAAAGAGACCTTTGGCTGCCAGGGGTTTGGGGGGTGGCGGTGAGCAGGCCAAACACCTAGGGTTTCGAGGGGGTGAAACTGTTCTGAGCGACAGGTGATGGGGGACACATGTCATGATACATTTGTCCAGACCACAGAATGAACAGCACCAAGAGGGACCCACTTTTGGGTGACAGTCGCCCGTCACTGTGGCTCATCCCTTGTGACCAAGCTGCCGCACAGAGCGGGGTGTTGATAGAGGGGAGGCTCTGCTTGTGTGGGGATGGGGGTGTGTGGGAGCTCTGCACCTTCTGCTCAATTTTGCTGTGAACCTAAAAGTGCTCTAAAAAGTAAAGTCTTTTAAAAATGCTACTTCCCTTAGCCATTTGGGTCATGGAAGTTTCTGGAAGAGAAGGTATTGGGTTAGATCTTCAGAGCGGGGGTGCTGCATCGGCATGCTGTGTGCTGGGGAGAGCATCCCTGGTGGAGGAGACAAGCAGGCTCACACCTCCCACCCACCGTGTGCCCGTGAAGGGGGAGACAGTTGAACACTTTAACTTTTCTTAACAGAAATTGGAGTACCTCCGGCCCTTTCTTGGGTCTTTGAAATTTGGAGAAAATCTGGAATTTATTTGTAAGTTAACATAAATGCATTGAGTCATTTTATCCTAGAAGTATCTCCCTACGTTTGTCTGCACTTAAGTGTTCCTCATACCTGTGAACAGTGATAGAAAGATAGCATAAAGCTAATATTTCAGAAATTTGTCCAAATAATTGTATAAAGATAGATTTGACTTATTCTCTTTCCAGAAAGCAGTGGTCCTAAATTTTGCGTTTGAGTCCTCCTCGGCATCCACATTTCTGGCCGCTAAGCCCCCTGTCAGATTGGAGCTGCGTAATCGTGCCGTGCGGCATGACTGTGATATTTTACACCCTTTTAATTGGACACACAGTGGCAATCCGACTGCCGTTAGCAGGGGTGGCACTGCCAGAAGTGTTTTGCTATAATTTATGTGTAAACAGCAGAGTGCGGCCTGGATCTAACCGTGTGGCCTCCACTCTCTCTGTTTCAGTGAATAAAACAGTTTTGAGAAAACTATTTGTTTTTAGATTTTTGTAGCCAGGGCAAAATAAATATGCACCATTATCAATTAGTGTTTCTTACCAATGGCGCTGAAGAAAATGGAGAAAATAACTGGATATTGAGGCCGGACGCAGGAAATGGAGGCAGAGTAATCGCACCCCTCACTGCCCTGCATGCCTGCCGGTGGCTGTTCCCGACCCTCATTTAAACAGTTTGATTCCATCAGAGCAGTGTGTTTTGAAATAAAATTTTTTCAGTGCCATTTTCAAATTGATTTTGCATAGTTGATTCTAACAAAAGACATTGCAGCACAGCTTTTAACTCCTGCCAGGCTTCAGTTTCATGTTGTGTAAATAGATTGTAGTGTCTGTGTTATTGTTGTAACTGGAGCTGGTACTTGCAAGGTAAAAAGGTTTTAGGCCACTCCACACATGCCTGGCCCAGCCGTTGGCCCATTGCAGCCTCTTGTAGCTTCCGAGGGAATGGGTCTAAATCTGTCTGATTACAGAGTTTTGTATTTGTCTCTTCACTGGCTTGGACATTCTTGCATTACATTAAATACTCCTGGTGGAACTGATGGGTTATCTGGGGCCCTCCTTCATCAATTATTCACACTTTGTTCAGTCTCCCTGTTTACAGAGCCCCTTAAGGCACGATCGCCTGGCCCCATGTCAAAGGAACCTCTCTATGCAGGCAGACTTTTGAGTTTGATTGACATTCACTCAAAGCCCACCCTGAGAAACCCCGAACCTCCCCCTTCTGGCATGCACCTGGGGATGCCGGCATGCTGCTCAGATGCAGACCCTCTCCACGGATGCCAACACTCAATACCGTTGCGCTGTTCCCATTCGGCCAAAGGCAAGGACATGTATAATGGTGCCTCTGTGGTCTCTTCATCACACACCAACGCACATCAGTGAAAGGGGATCAAATAACGTTCAAGACATACCTAAGATGACTGCCTGGGTTTAGAACTGGGAATGAGTGATGGCCGCACAGCACGGGACTTTACAGTGTGTACCTGCCATCAGGGTCCCAGTAAAATAGATTGACCATTATCTTTCTATACCTGGGGCATTAAGAGGTCACGTGCTTGGCCCCGGGCTCACAGCACACAGAGAGGAAGCTGGATGCAAAATCCGACTCCTGCAAGGGAGTAACTTAGCTTAATAGATGTACAGGAAACATCCATTGAATAAATTAATGAGGGAGATTTTACTATATTAATGTCCCATTAAAACAGATTTAAAATGACATTCCTTATCCTTGTGGATCTTTTAAGTGCAACACCTGTTTGTTACTAATCCTATTTAATTTAACGAAAGTGGAATCTATCTTATGTAGTCCACGCTCTCCAAAATGTCATTGGCAAAGTTAGGACAGAGACCAGGATCGTGTTAAATCCACAGCCCTGTTTAGGAACCAGCCTGCTCAGCTGCTTTCCATGACTTAGGATGCATTCTGAGACACAGAGTGTCAGATTTCACATCCTCAGCCATCGTAACACCTTTATAAAAACTATGGCCCACTTAATGTATTGTGTTTTTTAATCAAATCTTATTTCAAAGTTACCATTAAAAGTGCTTGAGATATTATTCTAGCACATAGGTCCCCTGCAGATCCTGGTGGAGGTGGAAAAACCTTGTGTCTGGGCTCCATCACTGTGAAGGGATGGCCCTGGCTAGGTGGGGCCATGTCTCTATGAAGATGGGTCCTTTCTAGTTGGGTCATGTCCCTATGAAGGGGTGGTCCTTGCTAGATGGGGTCATGTCCATATGAGGATGGTGAAGATGGGAGCCCTTGCTAGGTCGGGGCATGTCCCTATGAAGAAGTGGTCTTTGCTAGGTGGGCCATGTCCCTATGAAGATGTGGTCCTTGCTAGATGGGGTCATGTCCCTATATGAAGGGGCAGCCCTTGCTAGGTGGGGTCATGTCCCTATGAAGGAGTGGTCCTTGCTAGGTGGGCCATGTCCCTATGAAGGAGTGGTCCTTGCTAGGTGGGCCATGTCCCTATGAAGAGGTTGTTCTTGCTAAGTAGAGTCATGTCCCTATGAAGAAGGGGGCCCTTTATAAGTGGGTAGTGTTTCTATGGAGGTAGATCCCTTGCCAGGTGGGTTCATGTCCCTATGAAGGTGGTGAAGATGGGGGCCCTTGCTGGGTGGGGTCATGTGCCTATGAAGATGGGTCCCTTGCTAGGTACGGTCATGTCTCTATGGAGATGGGGACTTGGCTAGATGGGGTCATGTCCCTATGAAGATGGGCCCTTGCTAGGTGGGGCCATGTCCCTATGAAGAGGGGGGCCCTGTATAAGTGGGTAGTGTTTCTAAGGAGGTAGATTCCTTGTTAGGAGGGGTCATGTCCCCATGAAGATGAGGCCTTTGTTATCTGGGGTGACATCCCTAGAAAGGTGGAACCCTTGCTCTGTGGGGTCCCATCTCTGTGGAGTTGGAGTCCTTGCTTCCTGGGAGCCTGGCTGAGCTATTCATCCTCCATGTACCTCTGTTTTCTTATCCTTGGGATGGGGTGATAATATATGCCTTTCTCATCTCGCTGGATGACCATCATATGAAAGATATCTGTAAAAGTATTTAATTCCTCAGGTGGTTTTTCTATCCATGAATTTAGCCTAAGACACAAGTGACATTCAGAGGCATTGAGGCAAGCTTCAGGGTAAGCACTCTTCTTTCTTTCTTTGAACTTTTAATTTTTCTACATAAAAGTGCACAGACCAAAGGGTGACTGCATTCTTACAAGGCGAGGACACCATGTAGCCATCTCCTTATCAGAAAGCTCCAGTGTCCTGCCCCCCAGGCACCATACCAGCCTGGCTACTGTCCTCACAGCTGACACTATCCAGCAGCCACACCCCACCTGTAGTATATTGAATGGGATCTTGCCATACATACCTGGTAGGTCTGAATTTTGTTGCCAATACAATATCTGTGCCAGTACGCATGTCTTTACTATTGTAGGCAGCTCAGTCTCGTGGATTTATGAGAGGCCATTGTGGAAATAGACCAGGATGGACACCTCAGGGTTCTCTGTCTTCGACCACCTTTGACATTTTCTTTTTCCTGTGTCCTGGTGTTCACCTCTTCTCCCCTCCTCTGCCCAGTCCCTCATCCTGGCCTGCCTGCTCTGCCTAGGCCCAGGTGATGTCTGACCAGTTACACCCAGGCCTGCAGAGTTAACAGGCCATGCTCTGTCCCCTCTGACAGAGTGGGTCCTCTCATCCAACCCCAGGAAGATGGGGGGAGCCAGAGAATCACTGGTGTAGACCCCTTCATGCTGCCCCCATGCTGCCCTGCAAGGCGGAGGTGGGAGGGGGTCCCACTTCACAAACGCTGAGTGGGAGCTGGCGGATGGGCACCTGTGGCTGCAGCCAACCCACTCCTGATGGTCAGTTTCAGGTGTCCAATCAGCCAGGCCAGGTCATTTGGTGGCACGCGAGCCACACGGCACTGTGTTGTGGATGCGGGTAAAGGCTGTGTTCAGTGGACTGCACATAAGGGGGTTTCCACAACTGCGTATGTGGGCTTCCTCCTGTAGTTGAAAGGGCCTTGGAGCAGCGTGGAAGCTCCCTGAGGAAGAAGAACCTCTGCCTGAAGGCTGCAGCAGGGGGCCGCCCAAGAATTCCCAGACAGCCTTGCCCAGAGTCTGGCCTGCAGATCTGAACTTGCCAATCCCTACAGTCACAGAAGCCAACTCACTGAAATAAATCTCTTGAACTGCAGTTATGTGTCACGTGACAACTTTTTGGTCAACAAACGACTGCATATAGGATAGTGATTCTATCAGACTGTAATGGAGCTGAAGATTCCTGTTGCCTCGTGACATAGTAGTCACCGTGGTGATGCTGCTGTAAGCAAACCTACCATGCTGCCAGTCATAGAAAAGTCTAGCACCTATGGACATGAGCATGGAAGTACACAGTGCTTGATGATGGTAATAAGCCATAGGGTTACTGGTTTATGTATTTACCATACTATACTTTCTATTGTTATTTTAGAGTGTATTCCTTCTGCTTATAAAAACAAGCTAACTCTAAACAGCCAAAGGCGTGTTCTTCAGGAGGTGTCCTCCTAGGAGCTGGCAGCTCCATGCCTGTTGTTGACCCTGACGGCCTTCCAGCAGGACAAGAGGAGGAGGCGGAAGACAGTGACATGTGTGATCCTGACTCTGTGTAGGCTGAGGCTAAGGTGTGTGTTTGTGTCTTGTTTATTTTTATGTTACTTTATTTATTTATTTATTATTATTACTGAGCCTTAATAGACTTAATCAGATGAGCTGTCTGGCCTGGCCTCTGTATTTGGGGCCTGTCTTCAGCCAGGGACACATAGGGGATTAAGGTCAGCATCAACTACAAGGCCACGGGGCTGCAGAATCCCCTAAGGGCAGTGTACTGATGACCGCTTCAGTACTGCATCCTACCTAGGAGGTTGGTAGGCCCAAGTGACTGACAAGAATCATAGTAGCCTTTATGAAAAGTCTTATAGAGATGGGGGCTGAGGGATATTGAAGTCCAGCCATTGCATTCCTGGGAGAGCTCAGTGAGTGTCCCAGGTCCTGCTGGGCATTTTCTGCTGCTGTCACAGTTGACCCTCAAAGACCCTCTTTCAGGAGAGCTCTTTTCATTTCACTTTTTTTGCATGTGGATGTCCAGTTGTTCCAGCACCATTTGTTGAAAAAAAACCTTTTCTCCATTTTGTTGTCTTTGCTGCTTTCCCAGAGATCAGTTGACTCTATTTAGGTCAGTCTGTTTCTGAGCTCTCTGTTCTGTTCCATTGGTGTATCTGACTGTTCTTCCACCAGTACCACACTGTCTTGATTCCTGGAGCTTTATTATAAACCTGGAAGTCAGGTAATGCTCAGTCCTCTCACTCTGTTCTCCTATATTGTACTGGCTATTCTGAGTCTCTTGTACTTTCATAAAAAACTTAGAAAAGTTCTTTTTGTCAATATTCATATAATGGTTTGCTGAAATTTTGATTGGGATTACAACGATTCTATAGATGGAGTTGAGAAGAACCAACTTCTTGACAATATTGAGTCTTCCTGTCCATGAACATAGAATATCTCTTCATTGATTTAGTTATTATATTTCTTTCATCAGATTTTTGTAGTTTTTCTCACATAGATTTTGTACATATTTTGTTAAATTTATACTTAAGTTTTTCATTTTGGGGGCTGTTAATGTAAATAATATTATGTTTTTAATTTCATATTCCAATTGTTCATTGCTGGTATATAGGAAAGTGATTGGCTTTTGTATACTAATTTTATTTCATTCAACCTCATGACAATCCCTTGTTTTGTGGTTATTTCAAATTTTCTATATTGACAATCATGTCATCTCCAAACCAACAGTTTCATTTCTTCCTTCCCAATCTGTATACCTTTTATTTCCTTTTCTTGTCTTACCGTATTAGCTAGGACTTTCAGTACAATGTTGAAAAGCAATGGTAAGAGGGAATATCCTTGCCTCGTTCTTCATCTTCACAAGCAAGCTTCCAGCTTCTCACCATTAAATATGAAGTTAGCTGTGAGTTTTTGTAGATGATATTCTTCTTTAAAAAATTTATTTTAGGTTCAGGTTTACATGTGCAACTTTGTTATATTGGTAAACTCATGGAGTTCTTTTGTACAGATTATTTCACCAACCAGGTATGAAGCCTAGTACCCAACAGAGCTAAAGATAAAAACCACATGATCGTCTCTATAGATGCAGAAAAGGCTTTCAATAAAATTCCACATTCCTTCGTATAAAAAATGCTCAGTAAGCTAGGTATTGAAGGAACATACCAAAAAATAATAAGATCCATCTATGACAAACCCACAGCCAATATCATACTGAATGGGCAAAAGCTGGAAGCATTTCCCTTGAAAACTGGCACAAGACAAGGATATCCTCTCTCCCCACTCCTATTTTACATAGTACTGGAAGCCTTGGTCAGAGCAATCAGAAAAGAGAAAGAAGTAAAATGCACCCAAGTAGGAAGAGAGGAAGTCAAAGTATCCCTTTTTTCAGAAGACGCGATTCTATATCTAGAAAACCCCATAGTCTCGGCCTAAAAGCTCCTTCAGCTGACGAACAACTTCGGCAGTTTCAGGATAGAAAATTAGCATACAGTAATCACTAGCATTCCTATACACCAACAATATTCAAGCTGAGAGCCAAATCAGGAAGGCAATCCTATTCACAACTGCCACAAAAAGAATAAAATAACTAGGAATACAGCTAACTGAGGGGGTTGAAGACCTTGACAATGAGGATTACAAAACACTGCTCAAATCAATCAGAGATGACACAAACAAATGGAAAAACATTCTGTGTCTTGGTTTTTAACAAGAAAGTTTAAAAAGTAAAAAAATAAAAACAAAAATTTGGAAAAAGCTTATAGATTAAGAATATAAAGAAAATATTTTTTCTTCTTAATTTTCTTAGTCTATAAGCTTTTTAGACTAAAGCTGTGCAGTGTTTGTGGTTTAAGCTAAGTATTATTACAAAGGAGTAAAAATGTTAAGAAATTTAAAAAGTTAATAAAGTAAAAATGTTACAGCAAGCAAGGGCTGATTTATTATTGAAGAAACAATGGTTTTCATAATTGGAGTGGGCCTAAGTGCCCAGTGTTCCTGAAGTCTATGGGCATGTGCAGTAACGTCCCAGGCTTCACAGTCACTCCCCACCCACCCCTTGACTCTCTCAGAGCCACTTCTTGTCCTGCCGGCTTCATTCACGATGAGTGCCCTGTACAGGTGTACCATTTGTTATATTTTATATTGTATTTTTATTGTAACTTTTCCATTCTTAGATACACAAATACTCACCATTGCATTACAATTGCCTGCTATTCAGTACAGTAACATGCTGTAGAGGTTTGTAGCCTAGGAGCCATAGGCTACGCCATAGGCTATGCCATCTAGCCTAGGTGTCTAGTGTAGTAGGCTGTACCCTCTAGGTTTGTGTGAGTGCACTCTATGTTTGCACAATGATGAAATCGCCTAATGAGACGTTTCTAGAACATATTCCTTTCACCAAAGGACACATGACTGTAAATCTGTTTCTGTGTGTGTGTGAGTGTGTGTGTGTGTGTGTGTGTGTGTGTATCTGTATGTGGTACATGTGCATGTATATATTATATATATAATGTATTCTATATGTATAGAATGGCTGACCAGATGCTGTGGGCCGTCGGCATGCACAGTCCACGGTGTGTGTGTGTGTGTGTGTGTGTGTGTGTATGTTGCATGTTTGGGTGTATCTGTATGTGGTACATGTGCATAGATATATAATGTAGTATATATGTATAGATAGTAGATGATGCATAGATATAGAGATAGATGCCCTCCCTACTGGCCCTGTTCTCTGGGGAACACTGACCGGATGCTGTGGGCCATCTGCATGCACTGTCCATGGTGTGTGTGTGTGTGTGTTTGAGTGTATCTGTATGTGGTACATGTGCATAGATATATAATGTATTATATATGTATAGATAGTAGATGATGTATAGATAAAGAGATAGATGCCCTCCCTACTGGCCCTGTTCTCTGGGGAACCCTGACCAGATGCTGTGGGCCATCTGCATGCACAATCCATGGTGTGTGTGTGTGTGTGTGTGTGTGTGTGTGCATGTTTGGGTGTATCTGTATGTGGTACATGTGCATAGATATATAAAGTATTATATATGTATAGATAGTAGGTGATGCATAGATACAGAGATAGATGCCCTCCCTACTGGCCCTGTTCTCTGGGGAACCCTGACCGGATGCTGTGGGCCATCTGCATGCACAGTCCACGGTGTGTGTGTGTGTGTGTGTGTTTGGGTGTATCCATATGTGGTACATGTGCATAGATATATAAGGTATTATATATGTATAGATAGTAGATGATGCATAGATATATAGATAGATGCGCTGTCTACCTGCCCTGTTCTCTGGGGAACCCTGACCAAATGCTGTGGGCCATCTCAGTCTGCATGCACAGTCCACAGTGTATGTGTGTGTGTGTGTGTGTGCGCGTGTGTGCATGTTGGGGTGTATCTGTATGTGGTACATGTGCATAGATATATAATGTGTTATATATGTATAGGTAGGAGATGATGTATAGATATGGAGATAGATGTCCTCTCTACTGGCCCTGTTCTCTGGAGAACACTGACCATACATAATGGCTGACCAGATGCTGTGGGCCATCTGCATGCACAGTCCACGATGTGTGTGTGTGTGTGTGTGTGCATGTTTGGGTGTATCTGTATGTGGTACATGTGCATAGATATATAATATATTCTATATGTATAGATAGTAGATGATGCATAGACATGTAGGTAGATGCCCTCCCTACTGGCCCTGTTCTCTGGGGAACCCTGACCGGATGCTGTGGGCCATCTGCATGCACAATCTACGCTCTCTTCATCTTGCAGTTCAACATGTGCCGTGCACACATCTCATACGCTTTCTTCATCTTACTCTATGGCAGCTGATCCACACACATATGTGGCTCAGTATTTCACTCAGCAGACCTCAGCCTTTACTGCTCAGGCTTCCTGGGTCTTGAATGTATTTTCTGTATTAAAAAAATAAGATCTTAATTGGATGGAATTGTGTCTATGGCTAGATGGCTTCTCCTTGGAAGGGTTTGTATTGAGGTTAAGTATGCGGCCACCCATAGCATTTGAGGTTGTGGTGTGCCCTGCAAAGATGTTTAGAGGAGCTTGTTGTTTGGCTAACAGAAGGCCATATAATGAATCAAAACTGTAGGAAATAATGAGAACCTAAATAGAGTTCAACATTTTTATAACTAAGCTAAAGCTGTTTTTACAGAGGCAGCTGAGAAACCAGTTTGAACTGTTTGGATACCATTTCCTGACATGGGGAAACCTGTCCCTATGATGTATTTTGAAATTCGAGGTAAAATATGATGCAGGCTGCTGGTTTATGACTACCTTGTTATTCATCCTTTCATCTGCTCTGAGGATCAACATTTCTGAATTTATTGGATACATATGTCTGAGCTCTCACTCAGTGGGGGAACAACACAATTTAAAACTAGGAAACGGGACTGCAGCTTTGGCCGGAGATGGATTCTAGTGTGAGGAATATGCAGACACCATTTTTGTGTTTTAAAGAGATGTACTTAAAGCAGTAGGATTTCAACTTAAAGGCCGATAAAGCACAGTGAAAAGTTACCAGAAAGGCTTATGTGAAAACAGTTGGATTTTGCTACAAGCTGGGTAGATTTGTGGGGTCATTTCTCGCGGCCACTTCAAACACACTCCAATACTGGAAAGCATCTACCGGGCTGGAACTGTGTGATTCTTATACATTGACTTAATTTTTCAAGTGTGCAAATTAAGAATTTGGGGAAAGCTAAATAAATAAAGCTCTTGCTTTTCCTCCCAGCTCTGCAGTGGGAGTGGAGTCAACGTTTCTTCTTGCTGTTGAGCTTCGGGATAGGCATCTATCACTTGCGCTCACACAGTTCTTTCGGTTGAACATCTGCAAGGTGACACAGATTTGAGGGACTGTCACACTTGATTAGAGCCCACTTGGGTGCTCCTGGAACCTGGAACAGACAAACTTCAAGAGGAGATTGAAGATTTTCCACACCCTGGGACTCCAGGTCGAATCACTTCATATGTCCTCGGAGGGAACACCTGTCCAATGCTGCCAAGAAATAAACCTTTCAGGGAAAAGGGAGTTTGGTCATAATTCAGTCACAATTTATTTGTTGTATTTTGGCCATTTCATTTGCTTGACAGACTCTTATTCAATGGCCATGTGTAAGCCACTCGTGTTCTAAAGACCAGTGTGCAGGGACTGGCAGATAAGAAAAGAGAACTTTTCTGTCTACGAAGGTCCAAGGTGTTGTGGGGTGTGGAGGAAGGGCTTCCTCATTCCACTTAGACATGTCGAGAAGGCAATAGTTGAGGCAACAGCTGGAGGAGATGGAAGCAGGCAACGGGCGTTCTAGACAAGGGAAAGCAGCATGTTACTTTCACCAGGTAACTCATGGAAGAACAAGCTGAAGTGACATCATCAATTCCACACCTTTCCATAAAAAGCCTGAGTGATAGACCTGTGAGATGAACCAGGGCTCCTGTGCTAACCAGATTGATGCAGGGAAGGCACATGCTCTAGAGACATGAGGCTGTGAGTGGGTGCCATTGGATGTGGGTCTCCCTAAAGTCAGGAAGCATGAACTAACACCCCCGAGCCTCCTTACTTGGGAAACCAAGTGACCAGTGGTCAGAGGATGAGGTGCCGTTGGGAGGGGCTTTGGGAACTGTGGTTTTGGGAGTCAGTGATGACCAAAGGCATTGGGAATGGAGCTGATTGCTCAGAGCCCATAAAGTGAGCAGGGAGGCCTGAGACTGTTCTCGGAACACCAGGATGGATGAGACAGACACAAGAAGACGAGTCCTCAAAGGCCACCAGGAAGGCTGGCCAGATGCAGAGGAGCAGGAGAAGAATTGTAGCCCAGAAGCCACATGGCGAATTAGCCCAGTGAGACAATATGACCAACAAGATGGCAAAATGACAGTGGAATAACTCAACTGGTGTCTGAAAACATGATGGACTCTGCTCCTGGGTGTGTTTATTCCTGTTATTTCACTTTAGCACAATGATCTCAAGTTCATAAAATGATTTCATACAAATGGTCTCTCTCATTTGGGTATGCAATAACCCTATGAGATGCACTGGGAAAGCATTTTTTTCAATTCCAGTTTTTGGTAATGTGTTCACTGAGACACAGAGTTTAAAAGATAATTATTTCACTTGATCTGTTGTGCTACATGAGCAGCTTGAAGTGCGGCATTCTGTGTTTTCATTTCTGAGCTCCATGAGGTTCCATTTCTGGAGGAGGAAGAGAGCAGAGAGGGATACGCAGTGGACTCTGCCTGGGGCATTCAGTGCTGGGCACAGGAGGTGGGCAAACCCGCAATGAAAAAGACTCCTGTCCCCAGAGAGTGGGGGCGGGTAGGGCTCCTGGAGAAGCCAGTGCTTACATGGAGATTTACAGATGGGAAGATGCACAGGTATTTGCCAGACAAGACCAAGTGGGGGAAACATGCTCTGACAGAGAGAAGACAGTTGTGATGATGATGAGCCATCTTCTCAGGGGAACAGAAAGAGACACCCAGGGTCCCATGTTCATAACTGGTAAAAACAACACGAGATTAGACCCAGGACTCCTTGATGCCCACCCTGGGATGCTGTGACTTTTCCTCCTCTGGTTTCACCTGTCGATTTGACTATCTGTCATCTGTCTGTCTATCTATTTATCTATCTATCTATCTATCTATCTATCTATCTATCTATCTATCATCATCATCTATCTCTCTATCATCTCCATCTCCCTATCTAGCTCTCTATCTCTCTCTCTGTCTATCCTGTCTCCATCTCTTTATCCATGAAGATATCTCTATATCTTTATCTCTCTATCTATCTCTCTCTTTATCTGTCTCCATCCATGTCTCTATCTCTCACATCTCATCTATCTCTCTCTATCAACATATCTCTCTCTATCTAGCTCTCTATCTCCATCCATCCACAGATCTATCTCTTTATCAATGTCTTATCTGTCTATCCACTTATCTATCTATCTATCTATTATCCAGCTATCTAGTTATCCTCTATCTATCTCTATCTATCTATCATCTATTTAATTATTTGAAACTTAAGCTTATAACATCAAATGTTGATGAAGTATGGAACAACTTCACTCTCAGACATTTTTGCTGAGTGCAAATTGGTTCAACTACTTTGGAAAACTCTTTTTCTCTAAAAGTAAACGTACATCTACCCAATGACCCAGAAACTTCACTAAGTATTTACTCAAGATAACTGAACTTGATTGATTGGAAATTGATTGGTCAATGCCACAAAAACACAAAATGCTCAAGGAAGCTATCTGGCCTTTTCAAAAATGAAAGCAGTCAACCATAAGAGACATAAAAAAAGTGTGTGTGTGTGTGAGCACTTGCATGTGGGCATGCACATGAGTGCACACACAGGATAATGGCAGTGGAGGACCAGCACACAGCAGCTGTCCATGACTGCAACCAAAGATGGGCCAGAGATGACATTAAGGAATCAGGGAGAAGCAGTAGGCACATTGGAGGTCACTGCTATCCCGACCACTTGGGAGATAATAAAAACACAGTTCATGGCAGGTTTCATGGCTGAAGGATATTGTGACCTGTGGAGGTTGTGGGGATTGTATATGGAACTTCTTGGTGAGAAGCAAGTGGGCCTGGCCAGGGCTGATGATGGCCAAACAGCAGCTGGCACAGCCAGCACCATTATCAGACCTTCCCCTTCTCCTAAAGAAGCTTCCTGAGAAAACAGCCAGTCGTGAGATGTCTTCTGTAGTGGGGAGGCTCCTTCTGTGAAAAGGAACCAATGGATGGATGGTAGCAAGAGATTTTGAGTGTATACACCAAATCAGAAAAAAAAAAAAAAAAGGCTTTTCCTTTGGAGGTGATGGGTTTGAGGATAGGTGGCTTTTTTTTGTATTTGTCTTTTCTTTTTCTTTTTCCCTATCTACCTCCTTTCTTTATTTCATGTTTGTGTTATTGTGTTATCTAAATTTCCTGCAATAAACATGTATTGCTTTTCTAAGAAACATATACAACATCTTGCAAGTGAAGAAAAGACTTTTATTATACTCTGATGTTCTATTCATAATTTAAAAATATAAGGAATAGAACTTGAAAATATTTCAAGAGAAGTTGTATTCTTAAATGGTCAAAACAACTAGGAAGGATGACCAGATGGTAAAGGTAACAGGGTTTTGGAAGCCCTTAGGATAAATTTTAGGGCCACAGACACATCCCAGTTGATCACAGGCCTTCTGCAGGCAGTGATGTCTACACACTCCTGCAGGGTGGGAGGCTCAGCGGGGCCAACAACTGGCCCTGGGCAGAGAATGAATTTGGGGCAAAAAAAAAAAAATAGAGGCAGACTTTCTTATGGTTGGAATTAGAACTATGGAAGAAAAATAAAGGGAGAGGAAGAAAAAAAGGTTGATTAAACTACACCCCAAGAATGATGTAGTTTTCTTCCAGTGCGCCATCAGGAGCGTATCTGCTTCACATGGTGCCTTGTTGGCTGACAGACGTATCTTAGCATCTCACAAAATGCTGAGACCATCAAGAAACTCCCAACCACGTCTGCAGAAGAATGCATGCTGAAAACACCTAAAATGTGCCTGGTGGTGTTAATTAAAGATGGAACCACTTGGAGGAAGCCACTCACTGAAGCAAAAATATGTGTTCCCCCATGGGGTAATTTCCCTGTAGCTCTCTTTATTTTTTATTTGCTGATAGGAGGAGACTTTTGATGAATACTTATGGGACACTTCAGGCTTGAGTAGGGTTAATCTCTTTAGTTCAGGTGAGTTCATTTTAGCCATGATTCACTTCATTGGCTATCTGTAATGATTATTAACAAGCTTAAAGACCTCTGGGAGATTGTGGATAAAAATGCAGAGCCAGAGAAGTAGGCTATCATTATGCTAATAGGGTCGGAATAATAATTACCAGGCACTCACAGTTTCCATAGGAATCCGTGGGATGGGAATAGGTCACCAGGTTAGAAAAATCTCTCCCCAGCTTTACATCCTGTGGTTGCACCATGCACACGCACACATGCACACACACCCCTGCTCTGACATAGAAAGGCAGTAAATAGATGTTTATGTACATTGTTTTGCCATTGCACTTAGATGAATCCATAGTCAGATGAAGGAAGATGTGAAGAAATAACGTTTATGCTTTTTATGCATCAGTGACACATTCTAACAGCCTTCAGTGTGGATTTGGTTAAAATATTTTTAAATTTTTTTTTCAAATAATATCACATGCGTTCCAATTGCTTATTTCATAAAAGTATTTCTAGTGGTAACCTTATAACAATAGGAGTGGAATGCATCTACCACCTTTGTTGGGTTTGTAGGTGAGAGCTCGTTCGTCTTTATTTTTCTCTTCCCTGTTTCCTTTTTTCTTTCCCATGCACAAACATCGCAGTGCCTCCCTCCATGTCCACACCCTTCCTCCGGCACCCATCACTGTCACACCACTGTTTTCCGGCATCCTCCTCTGTCTCTGCATTTGGCTGTGTGTTCTTGAGGGTAGGAAATGTGCCTTATTCATCATCATGCACTCTTTTTCTGGCATAATATGTTGTTCACAGATATTTAATATAAAACTTGTTTCCTAAATGCATGAATAAGTGTCCAGAGATATTCAGTTAGCTATGTCTAGGTTTCCCTGCACCAAATCCATGACCCTTCTCAGCATACATCCAATTCCCAGGCCAACCTCAGGGTAGATAAAGAGTTACCATTTGTGGAGGGAGGATGCCAGACTCCATGCACCTGTTGTCTTAGCTAACCTGGAATCGTCTTCAGTGAGAAAGTGTCCAAGGCAGAGGGCTGCTTAGGCCAGAGGAGGCTTCCCCCATCCTACTGAGTTGAAGAGGTTGGCACCCAATTCAAGGTTCTTGTGTGGATGGATGAAAATGTGACAGGTTTTAGGGAATGATGAAGACACACACAGAGAAATGGATCCTCATCTTAGTGGGATTCTGTGGGTGAGGTAGGGGTCATGGCTGGTACTCACATTAGGAAGAGAAGGCTGGGTGGGGCAGGAGCTGCCAGCTTCAATGTCCTCCCTGAGTGGATGGGCTCCACCTCCAGACCAGGTGGCAGAGAGGACTGTGCTCACTTGGGGGGAGTCACCATGCAGATGCTGCAGAGGAGAGCCCTGGATGGCAGTGTTCTGGGACATGGGGCAGGGGATGAGGGGAGCAGCTTCCCTTTCAGGGAGTCACTGTGGGTGCTCAGATGAATAGTTCCAGGAGCCAGGATCCCTCGGGTGGTGGCTGTCCAAGGAGTGACAGCCCACGTGCCCATAGGTGGTAAGCTCTGTCACATCCCCCCAGGCAGCATCCCTCTTTAGTGAGGCTGTGCTGCAGGCAGGGTGAGGCAGTCTTGGTGGGGTTGGGGGTCCAGCAGAGAGCCAGTGGGAGGCAGATCTGGGACCCAGGCTTCAGGGCCGAGCAACATCTGCCCTCCACGGGCTACCTCCTGAGGCTCCTCAGCACATCCCGGAAGGCCAAGCCCTCACCTGGTGTCCTCCACAGCGCAAGGACCCTGATGACAAGGCATTCGGAAGGGATGAAGTTGAGGTGGTGCTGTGGGGGCTGAGTAAGCCCTGAAGGAGCCCATGGGAATCCTGGGACCCTGTTCCCAGCTGAGGCCATTTTGTGGTGTTGTTAACAGAGTGTTTGCTTCTGATCTTCAAAACCTAACGTGAGCTCTAATACCAATGAAAAGCTGGGAAGAAAAGGGATCCCTCTCTAAGGCTAGCTTTTTATATTGTATTTATAACACCTTTTACATCTCAATTTGGTGACTTTTTAAACCTCAATTGATAACACTTTTTAAATCTCAATATAACCAAATGGTTAGATTGCCTCTCAAAAATCCTCTAATGAATACAACAAATTTACATTGTTGCCTGGCTACTTTTCAATCTTAATACAAAGTTTCAAGGCACAACCAGCTACCTTCATCAATAACTTATGTGCGCCTGATCCATCAGCCTCTCAAGGATCATTGTTGCAAATATTTAAACCTGGATTATTCACTCTCAGCTGCTGCTTCCAAAGGCGACTTGTCCCAAATTACAACTCTGAGATTTCCATTAAAAACCTTTAAGGTCAGTGAAATGAAATTAATTAAATTCCTGCCTAGTTCTGTTTTAAACACTTTAGCCTAGCATTCTCAGTGGAGAATTGTTCATAGTACTCTTCTGGTGCCTAATGTGGAACAAGTCTGAGTGAGGAG
Organism: Pongo pygmaeus; assembly: GCF_028885625.2. NCBI lineage: Eukaryota > Metazoa > Chordata > Mammalia > Primates > Hominidae > Pongo > Pongo pygmaeus. The sequence goes on from NC_072377.2 coordinate 3,049,210, forward strand.
TTCCTGCCACTGTTGAAAGGATGGTGGGATGCAGGGTGACGTGCCCAGTTGTGTTCGGGTGGAACCTCCCTGGAAGCCACTGTCCTGACTGCCTGCCCAGCACATGCATGTCTGCTCGAGTTGGCTGGGCTCTTTTTTCAGCACATCCCAAGATGTATCACGTACTGTGTGTCTGATGTGTGGCCGTCGACTCTCAGGAGTACTATGTGGGACTCAGAGATTTGCCCATCAGCACTGTGTATCCCAGCAGAACAATGCGTGCCACCCACACATCGCTGATGTGTCTTTGGTGAAGTGGGCAGGTGTGGACATGAATTTGTCGTCATAGCAGACGCGTCAGACACCATTGTTTTTGACCCAGAGTTTGCCCCCATAAAAAATGAATTTTAAACAAACGACTTGGTTTCTGTAACTAAATTCTTTAGGAAAGACGTTTCAATACACACTTAGAAAGTTTATCTAAAAGTTTTCATTGAAAATGTAATATATTTGATTAAAAGTTCATGAAGCTTCTTTTTTGAGAAAGTTTATTTTTGATCAGTTAAGTCAGATATAAATATATACTGTTCCAATTGCATCCTTGTCATACAAATGCAACGATATAAGCTTTACCTTTCTCTCTAGTCATAAAAATACCAGTGTGGGGTGGGAATATTTAAAAACATATCATTTTAAGTGTATTTTTTATTATGATATAAATCTCAGAGACTCTATGCAGACTCAGCCAGAGGATTAAGAGGAGAAAGTTTTGTGTGGGGTGGGGCATCAAGGGTGAGGAAAGTGGGACAAAGACTCTCAAATCCTTTCTCCTTTCTCCAAATCTGACAATAAACAGATCGATTGGTGGGTATTTTCCATAAATGTGTTCCTTATGTTCCATTGCTCCCTGGTACACATGCATCCTCTTGACTGAGTGACAAGATACTTACTCTTCCTTCCCATCTCTGATGTCCCAAAATCACAGCACATGATAAATCTCTCCTCTAATATGGAGTTGCAGGGAAAAGTTGAACAAGATGAAGATTATCTTGAGTGCATCTTCGTTATATTCTAACAGTTCTGTTTCTCCATCTGGCAAACATCTTTCATGAAGATCAAAAGGCTTTCCAGCCTTCACTGGTTCTTCCTCACAGTTCATTCCTGTGAGATGGGTGAGATGCCAGCAGTGTCCTATGCTAACCGCAGGGCAGGGGCAGGGAACGGCCATGTCTCAGGTCACAGGAGCACTCCCGTGGCCAGGTCCCTGCCATTCTGGAGAGCCCCGCCTTGGTCCCACCCACAGAGCTCCCTGGATCCCAGCTTCTGAGCTGTGTCACACCCAGGCAGGAGCATGCCTCTCTGTCTGTGCTCATCCTCTTAACATTTCCCTCTGGGGTATTTGCCCAAGTGTGCGTGAGAAGAACAGAAATACGACCTCCAAGACCCACAGTTGTACTGGGGTTCCAGCGCATCAGTATGCTGGTGCCAGCTGCCCTTGGGGCCTCAGCTGCTGACCAGAGGCCTGGCCTCTGTTACCTGCCCGTCCCTGCATCTGACATGGAATGATCATAACTCCATGAATGATGTGGACCCATCAGGTCTGTGGGATCATCAGTAAGCTTTAAATGTTATAAGCAGAAAAATGCATTGACAGTGTTTGTTTTCTCAGACAATCGTCTCTTTTAGAAAACATCATGTTTTTAAGTTGTACTATATTATATCAAGAAACGTGTCCACACGATGTAGAGTACATGTTTAAAAAATAAAAAATAAATAAAACTGCACACACAGCCATACATAAATTCTGATCTATTGAAGGGCTGCTGTAAGGTGTGTTCACAGAAGCCATCTCCTAGCTGGGCTCATTTGGTGGGATTAGGAGACCCCAGGGCAAGGTGGCAGGAGGCTGCTGAATAAGAGAAGGTCCCCTAGAGTGGGTTCTGGGGCTCTTGAGTCTTAACGGCAAAGGTGCATCCCATTGTCTGAGATACCCCCCGCTCCCACAGAAGGTGGGATTTAGCCTGTCAGTGAGAGTAAAGAGCACCAGGGAAGACTCCAGAGACCAACCATGAGGCCACACGCACTTGTGCAAACGAGGCGCCGGGCTCCAGGGACCACACTGTATGATTCCTGGGAAACAGGGATCCTGAAAGCTGTGAGATACGCACACATCTGGAGGAATATAGACCATAAATATTCCCTTTGCTGTGGCTAACGTGCACATTTTTTAACTCTCCTATTTACAAACTATTCAAGAGTTCTTATTAGTGACTACTGATTGATAATTATTTTTTATTGATGAATAGGTGCTTGTTGTCTATATCATGAAGAGAGATTCCTTTTCAACAGTTTAAATTTAAATGCTATATTCTGTGTCTGGCCACCTTGAACAGAGAGTGCTTTTTCATCTGCTGTGGGAAATGCTTGGCATGCTTGGGGAAAAGGATGATCTTAATGATCACTTATAAGCAGCCCCATCAGCCATGTGTTCCTGCACATAAACCCAGTTTGTCCATGATTGTGTTTATAATACCTGTCCAAAAGTCTACAACCATGGAGTGACTTTGTGAAGTGCAGCTGGAAGCTCGGTAGTCCTCTGTGCCAGGATAAAAGCACCAAAATTATAATATCACATTCAATTATTTGAGGGCTTTTCTCACCAGATGGTGTTCATGTGTCAGATGCAGAAAACTTGCTTTGTTCTGGCTGTGTGGTTGGATCGGGGGTTTGCAGGAGCCTGGGTGGAGCGCTGGCTCAAAGCACTGAGAAGGACTCTTGCCCTGTCCCGGGGACACTAGCACCAATGAATCAAGGAAGCTGACTCTCCTCATGAGCATCACTCAGGACCAAGGGAACTGGTTATCCACACACAGTCAAGCCACTGGCTGCGTGTACTGCAGCTCGAGCCTCTTGGTAATCACAACAAACCCACGGAGGCCTTTTGCTTCATAGAGAGGTCTTGGCTGGAGGGCTGGCCCACACCACTGCTGACACACCTTGGTGGGTCTTGTGAGGAGGCCCAGGGTCTTCTCCTGGGAAGGTGGCTTTGCCAGGGAGATCTGTGCATGCATTCTTGTACCCACTGCAGGCACCCAGCCTGGCTTTTCCTTCACTTCTTGAAAGTTTTCTAGAAATACAGCTCCCAGGAGCCCCCTCCCAGCCAACATGTTGACTCTGATATGCTGGTCCTGGCCCTGCAACAGAACACTCAAACCCTTTCTGCAGATGGGCAGTCCCGCGCAGTGGGGAGATGCCCAGGAAGCAGGCTCAGAACAAGTCAGGCCCGAGGCCATGGTTCCGCCAGTGCATTCAGGGAGGTTTGCTGGAGGATTTCCAGGTGGTAGCAGGATTTGCAAGGCTGCTGTGCAGGAGGCTTGGGCCCCGCGTCCATCTCAGCACTGGCATGGCAGTCGAGCCCCCTGTCCTCCGTCACATGCCGGGTAGGCATGGTCAGGGCGGACACATTGCAGGTTGGAGGGCCAGGAAACGTGGCTCACATGTGTGATATTTCCACACACGGGTTCTCTGTGGTGTCCTCATGCTGAAACACATAGCCATGATGACAATGCCCCTTGCCCTTGGTTTCTAGTGCCACCTCTTGCCAGGAAACTAGGTTGTCATCACGCAGCCAGTCAATAATAGGATTATTAGTAACGGTAATCAGAAAATAAAAGTTTTTGCTTATAAAAAGAAAGGGGGAGAAGGGAAATTGTGAGAATTCGGGACAAACTACCTCCCACACACTTTGTGTAAATGTCGGAAGTGAAATTGATAGAACTTGATAAAGTGCCATGGAAATATAAAAATGGAAACAAGCTAAAAAGTGTTCAAAACCCTATTTCTGACAGTTTCTGGAGCACATCCAATGCTCATGGGATTGAAAGAGAAAGGAATACTACAATGGACTTGGGCTTATTTGAAGTCTTGGTTACAAATAATCATGAAGGTGGTGACTATGTGTGTGTCTCACAGCAACTTCCGAGGGAGCCACTGCTGTCCTGACAGTGTCTACTCCAAGTCCAACCCCCACCAGATGCAGGTGTCGGGCCTCTCCGTGGATACAGAAGGGCTGGGGACAGTGGCTCGGTTGACCTTTGTCTCTCCAGGAGGCCTTGTCCTGCCCAGTCCCTCCCAGCCTTCCTGCAGAACCAGCTGGGCCTGCCCATCAGCCTGAAAAGTGGAAGAGGAGAGACAAAGGAGGCAGGAGGCCCCTGGGGACCCCGGGAATACTCTGTCCTTGTGCTGCCGTGGTCATTTCAGAAGCATGGGCCGACTTCCCTCATAACACATCCTCTACTCTAATTTTTTTTTTTTTTTTTTGAGACAGAGTCTCACTCTGTTGCCAGGCTTGAGTGCAGTGGCGCAATCTCGGCTCACTGCAACTTCCACCTCCCATGTTCAAGTGATTCTCCTTCCTCAGCCTCCTGGGACTACAGGCCTGTGCCACCAGGCCCAGCTAATTTTTTGTATTTTTAGTAGAGACGGGGTTTCACCGTGTTAGCCAGGATGGTCTTGATCTCCTGACCTCGTGGTCTGCCCACCTCAGCCTCCCAAAGTGCTGGGATTACAGGCGTGAGCCACCACTCCCAGCCTATAGTTTTTTTAACAACTACGTCTTCCCACATACATGTTTGTGCTGACATTTACGACTTTCCATTGTTTTCAGTAGTTGCAAAGTATGTACTGTTTGGCAAATTATAAATGTTAGCATCTTAAGCCAAAATTATCACATAACTCTTTTAACTGATTGGGTGCCCACCAGCGTCTATTACCAAAACCAATCAGCAGCCTTGAAATTTAAGTTTGACCAAATGTCCATCAATGGTAGACTGGATTAAGAAAATGTGGCACATATACACCATGGAATACTATGCAGCCACAAAAAAGGATGAGTTCATGTCCTTTGTAGGGACATGGATGAAGCTGGAAACCATCATTCTCAGCAAATTATCGCAAGGACAGAAAACCAAACACTGCGTGTTCTCGCTCATAGGTGGCAATTGAACAATCAGAACACTTGGACACAGGAAGGTGAACATCACACACAGGGGCCTGTTGTGGGGTAGGGGGAGGGGGGAGGGATATCATTTGGAGATATACCTAATATAAATGATGAGTTAATGGGTACAGCAAACCAACATGGCACATGTATACATATGTAACAAACCTGCAGGTTGTGCACATGTGCCCTAGAATTTAAAGTATAATAATAATACAAATAAATAAATAAATAAATAAATAAGAAATTTAAGGTTGATAATCATGTGATATCCAACCTCATCTATTCAAAAGTGTGTGAACAATCTAGAATTTGTAATACGACACTGAATTGATACTCACCCACATCTATTCAACAATACAAAGCAATCTTTTAATAATAGTTAAAAATGGTGCCATCTTTTCTTTAGCTTCTATTTCCATTATGTTAAAACTGTGAATTTTAGCTACTGTACTTTTTAAAAAGTTTTTCGTTGACCACTCATTCTTCTTTGCAAGGAAATACACATAAAATTAAAATTTTATTTTTTTGTAATTTTTGATAAACTTTTCTTCTGAATTGAGTTATCATTGGAAACATTGTTAAAAATTGAATAAAACAATAGAAATACCTCATATATTTAAGAGTTATTAAATGTAAAAATTGAATGCTATTGGAAGCAAATCCTCTAAAATAGATATTCATTGATAACATTACGGCTAGAATGAAACATGATTCAAATTTATTTATTCTGTAGTTTTTATAATTGAGACCATACATAAGTATATGTGAATAAAAGTAATTTGGGTATAAAAATATCTTCAGGTTTTCTGAAACTCTGATTTATAGACCAAAAATTACATAGAGATCTATCAGAAATTAGTCTCAATTGTCACGTGACAACTAGATTCATTCTTCCCTGAAATTTGATGACTAGAAAGAGCTGGAAGCTACCAGACATGCAGAAATATTGTTAATATTGTTTTACCCCTTCACCTTTTCAGCCTGGATCTCTTGTTTGGTGTCCTAGAGTCTCCTGGGACAGGACCAGGCTCCACTGCTAGGTTCCTGGTGGTGAGACAGAGCCTTCCTTTTCTGATGTGCGAAAAGGGTGACATGGAAGCTGGGATTCCAGAAAGCAGTGTCTTCAAGCCCATCTGTGCGGCATTCCCCTTGGAAGCCTCTTTCTTGGGGTTTTCATGCCGGGTTGAAAACTTTGACTCCAGATTACCTGGAATGACTTCAAGGCTTTTAGCTTTTCCATATGACTTTTCTGTGTTGGTATGCTACGAGAGAAGTTCTCAACATCCCACATACTTCCGGACAAAGGAGGGGAAGTCAAATAACAATTCATCATGAGCAACCATCCATGTGTAACTGAGGAAGGCTCAGGGTGAAGCCCCCACTTTTTTTTTTTTTTTTGAGACAGGGTCTCATACCGTCACCCAGGCTGGAATGCGGTGCCTCAATCACTGCAGCCTTGACCTCCCAGGCTCAAGCAATCCTCTCACCCCAGCCTCCAGAATAGCTGGGACTATAGGTATATGCCACCTGCTCCCCCATCCCTGGCCCCAACTTAATTTTTTTTATATTTTTGCAGACATGGGGTTTCACCATGTTGCCCAGGCTGGTCTCAAACTCCTGGGTTCAAGAGATGCACCTGTCCTGGCCTCCCAGAGCGCTGGGATTATAGGCGTGAGCCACTGCAGCCAGCCTGAAGCCCCCACTTCTGTGTGACCCGTGAAGGAAATGGCACCAAAGAGCTTGTGCAGCTGGACCCTAGGTTTGCTTCCATTCATGCAAGAAAAGCGGAACAAAATTGTAGACAGTCTATACCAAGTAACACCAGATGTTTCTAACAGGTTCATAAGCACATGCTTTGGGGGTATTTGTGTAAAAAGCAGGACTGCTGTCTGGAGATCGTTTGGTCCCTGGTTACATATTACATACCTCATGAACATAATAAAGAGATTAATATAAAGAAAATATGGTACACTCTTAAGTAGCTTTCCAACAGGAAAAAATACTTAGCGATATTTTTCACTGTCCGTTTCCTTTCCTTTTGCACCTGCAGATGTTGAAACTAGAAAAATAAAAGGGCTTGAATCTCCATAAATTATTACTAGCAGCATATGACATGGAATAGAGTATCATTCAGAAGAAACAGAAATCATGCCTTTAAAAAGCATTTTGTGAGCTGAAATGGGACATATGTCCATCAGGAAAGCTGTCTGCATTCCAGGGGCTCAGTGGACAACTGTCACCAGCAGCAGGCAGAACATTGCAGAAAAGCTTGCATGATTCAGTTTCTGTTACATTGGCCCAGTATTTTAGAAGACTATTTTTAATCTAGTTTTTAAACAAACTTTAAAAAAATCATTTTAAATGTATAGACATTTACAAATAGAGTTTCAAGAGTTCCCACATGTTCTTTCCCTGGCTTTCTCTGATGTTCACATCTCATGTAACTATGATACCTTTACCAAAACTACGAAGTGAATGGTGGTCTAATTCTATTACCTAAATCCAGACTTGACGTGGTGTTCACCAGTTTTTCCACCAACATCCTTTTCGCTCCCAGCATCTGGTCTGGGACATCACATTGCATTGTCTTCACAACTCTTTGGCCTCCTCCAATCTGGGACACTTTCTCACACGTCTTTGTGTTTCATAAATGCCTTTGACAGTCTGAAGGATGTTGGTCAGGTATTTTGTAGACTGTCTCTCAATTTGAGTTTGTTTAAGGTTTACTCATGGTTTGACTGGGGTTATAGGTTTTGAAGAAGAAAACCACAGAGGTGAGGTGGCTTCTTATCACATAGGACTTTGTGCAGGATCTCTGCAGACACTTCTGGTGATGTCACCTGGACATCACGGCTCACTGCAGCCATGGACAGGTGGCTGGGATGCTGCCGGCAGTCACTGGACTTCCCTTCCGGACTCTGTTGGAAAAGATCACAAAGCCCAGAGGATGCTCACAGAGGAGAGGCGGAGGGGGAAGCTGCAGCTTCACTTCCTGGAGAGGAGGATATTTACATTTATTATTTGGAATTTCTCTGTAAAAGGGATTTGTCCTTCTCCTTTTTATTAATTTATGAAATTTATTCTAGCTAAGAAATTCCCTATGTATTTCATAGATCAATAAAATAAACAAAACCAATTCTACATGTGTACTTAGAAAAGGTTAGAAAAACTTAACTCTTGAGTGCTAGCGACTGTGCTCCCTCTCCCCCCGCGGCGGGGAGGGGCTCTCGTTTGCGTATTTCCTTCTTAGAGGTCCACACTTAGCATAGAGACCCATACGAGGTTCAAATGCCAAACTTCAGATGAAAAAGGCATACGGGCAATGCTGAGAATGAACATGGCTGACTATGTATTTTCAGTGGGGATTTTATTTGAAGCATGGAAACTCCTTTTTGTTCCATAATGCTTGTTTTAATTTGCAACCCTTGCATTGAGGTGCAACAACCTACTCTTACTTTTGTTTAACTCTTGACCAGAATTGAATCCTGCTGTTGGAATTTCAACTGGAAGTGAAGGGAATACTGTTAGGATTGTATTTCACAGCTCAAAGGTTTTGCTAAATGTTCACATCGGCCAGTAATGTTTTGTTTAGAGGTGGACACGAGCCCCACCGCTCCCGGCTGAGCAGATTCTCTTACAGAGTGTTCTTTGGGAGGTGTAAATGAGGCATAAGTGTTAAAAACGTGGATCCTGGTACCGGGTGATATTTTAAACAATTACAGATGGTGGCAGGCTGGCTGTAATTGACAGCAGTGTCAGCCCCAGAAAGGGACTTGACAGGCTTCAGCATACGATGATTAATTACTGCGTGCTGTCTCTGGGCATTCCAATTTCCTCTCATGCAGCTCATAGCTGGAGTAAAATCTGTAGCTCCTATTACACCACACAGCACAGGAAATGTCTTTTCAGTGCCCTATCCAAGGACCACTCACGGCTGGGAAAGTTGCTTGAGCAAGTCTCTCCCTGACAGGTTGTATCTGGAGAAGATTTGGCACAGGGAACCAAGAAAGGGTGCAAACAATGGGAGCATCCCCTCTCTTCTGTAGTTACTTTAAGCTGGCAACGACTTACAAATTGAGTCAGGCCAATGACCATCAAACAGACTGGCTCTACTTCTGAAAAAATAGAATTACCTGAAACAACGATGGCTTTGAGGATGATAATAAAAGGATAAAAGAGTCATCTCTTTGTTTGCTTTTATTTCACCAAAATCACATTTGCACTAGCATAACGGATAATAGAAGGACACATGCACTTAGATCGTAGGCTACAGAGACACAACTTTGCATTCCACACCCATTGCTATTTCTCTCCTTTGCTAATTGGAGCTGGGCACCTCCATCAGCTGATAGAAGTCATGAAGCCTTGGGTTGAGGGCCAGCAGGCTCTCCCCGCGGCCTCTGCTGGTGGTCACTGTGCGTGGGTGAAAGGAGTGGCCCCAGGCTGTATGCTTTGGGCAAATCTTGGCCTTTGGGCCTTTGGGCAGATGCCTTCTACAACTTCTTAAGTGATGCTGCCATTGTTGATATGGTTCTTGGCAAGCCCATGTGTGTTGAGAGCTTCTCAGACTGTCCACCTTTGGGTCACTTTGCTGTTCGTGATATGAGACAGACAGTTGCAGTGGGTGTCATCAAAGCAGTGGACAAGAAGGCTGCTGGAGCTGGCAAGGTCACCAAGTCTGCCCAGAAAGATCAGAAGGCTAAATGAATATTATCCCTGATACCTGCCACCCCACTCTTAATCAGTGGTGGAAGAATGGTCTCAGAACTGTTTGTTTCAATTGGCCATTTAAGTTTAGTAGTAAAAGACTGGATAATGATAACAATGCTTCTTAAAACCTTCAGAAGGAAAGGAGAATGTTTTGTGGACCACTTTGGTTTTCTTTTTTGCATGTGGCAGTTTTAAGTTATTAGTTTTTAAAATCAGTACTTTTTAATGGAAACAACTTGACCAAAAATTTGTCACAGAATTTTGAGACCCATTAAAAAAGTTTAACGAGAAAAAAAAAAAGAAGTTTGACTTCTGGGCAAGTCACTTTTTTCTTTCACAACTTTACAAACAATGATGAAGTATCCCCACCCTCAATACTTGGACTCAGTGGGAAAGAGGTGTTTCCAAGAGGATCTGGGTGTACTGGGAGACCAGATGAGGTCAGAGGCACTGGGGTGGTGGTGAGGCCAGTGGAACTAGGCAGGTTTGGTGGAGGGTCCGAAGGTGCTCAAAATGCAGCGCTATAAAATGCTGGGCTCATTTGTGGAATATTAGGAAGCAGAAGCAGTCAGCATACAGCCTCAGTCTATAGAGGTGGAAAACGGAGTGATCGTATTTTAACACCAGGACCAATGGAAAGCCACGCAGGAAGGGGTAGAGCTTATCTTAGGATCTGTCGGGGGCCTCTGCCCCCTGCATCAAGCAGCAATCCAGAGCAATCTAGACTCTGCACCCTCCTTCGCCTCACCCTGCTCATACCTGCAGCATTCCATGTTTTTCTTTCTTTTTTTTTTTTCTTTTTGGCTCCCCTGGCCAGCAGGACTGGGGACTCTTCAGGCATGCGGTTCCTAGTCATGCATAACGTTTGCTCCCTCTGGGTAGCAAAGCCCAGTATATGGGCTGGGCCCCAGTGCAACTCCCTGGCCTGGTGCAGCTCTGTGGGTGCAGCAGCAGAAGGCCTGAGTTCTGAATGGGTTCCTGTGCCAAGTTCTATCCTTTTCCACGCAAGCCACCACATCTAAGAAACAGAGCACCTCTGCAGATGCTTTTCAGGGCCACACCATGCCATGCTGGTTTCTAAGTTCATTTGTAGGGATTCTCATCCATGGAGCAGGAAAAAGGGAGGCCACCTGAGGCAGCTCCATAACATCCGGCCAGGCCTGTAGTCTGTGTATGCCTGGCCCCTCCTGGGACAGCTGGTGGCTGCAGAAGTGTGGCCCCACACACGAATGGGACGTCACAACAGCGGGCACCACACACCCAGGACCTGCGTTCGAGGGCTGTGCAGTGAGAAAGCTGATCAGATGCCCAGACACAGACACAAGGCACAACACACCCAGACTTGCAGGGAAAGGACTAACAGCCTAGCGACATCGGCGAGTATTGATAAGGACAACAGACCAAAGAAAAATGAGGAGGGGAACGATTCAAACAGCCAAAGGTACAACCACAAAAGAGATTCAACTGCAGCTCCCAGGGAAATACAAATGATAACCTGCAGATGAACGGCTATTCCAAACCCGACCAAAATCGGTGTGGGGGAGCTGAGTGTAAGGATGGGGCACCAGGGTCAGGCTGTCATGCGTCTGCTCCTGCTGAGGCTCTGAAGCCTCGCAGGAGCCAGCCCTGGAGAGCAGGGCCCTCGCTCAGGCACCCGCGGGCTTCCTGCGAGTACTTCATTTCATCACATGCCTTGAATAATAATGCAGAATGACACCTCCACGCAGGGCTGAGGGGATCCAGCGAGCCCCGCATCCTCCCGTCTAGACCGCCTGGGCACGGGGGAGTCTACACTTTTATTATTTTGAGGAAACACACTCCGTCATGAAGAAAATCTTTTGTGATCAAATTCTAACATCCAATTCTCCATGGCTCTTTGGTTCTGAACAGGATGAGCCCTGTTTCCTTTCTCTGACAATTACCATCCAGACTTTCAAATCGGAGTCCCAGGAGCTTCCCCAGGTCCTGCAGGAAGCTTGCAGCTCCCCACCGTGTCTGACCTCAGGGCCAGTGTTGATCCCGGGGTCCAGTGTGTGGGGCACACCTGACCTTCTGCCATCTTGGCACACCTCCTAGGCCTACCTGGGCCACCTCCTCAGGAAATGAATGGCAGCACCGCTCCAGTCTCCAGAGAGCAGCATTCCACAGCCTCAAAAAGGAAGCAGGCATTTTTCCCAGCCCACTTGCTAGCACACCTCACAGGAGGATGGCACTGGGGACTACATCTTGTGATTCTTTGTCTGTTTAGCTTGTGCAGCTTTGTCATCCTGTCCTCTGGCAAGTTCAGGAGGAAGCGCGTGTGAATGGATTGCAAACCCCACTTTGAGTGTGGTGTTGCCTCCCGGCCAATCAGAGCTGCAGCCTGCAGGGAGACAGCTCAGGTTGTCCCTTGGCACCATGCACAGGTGAGGGACATAAGCTATAGAATTGGGGCTACTGGCCAGGCGCGGTGGCTCATGCCTGTAATCCCAGCACTTTGGGAGGCCAAGGCGGGCGGATCACAAGGTCAGGAGATCGAGATCATCCTGGTTAACATGGTGAAACCCCGTCTCTACTAAAAAATACAAAAAATTAGTTGGGCGTGGTGGCGGGCACCTGCAGTCCCAGCTACTCGGGAGGCTGAGGCAGGAGAATGGCGTGAACTCAGGAGGCGGAGCTTGCAGTGAGCCAAGATCGCACCACTGCACACTCCAGCCTGGGCAACAGAGTGACACTCTGTCTCAAAAAAAAAAAAAAAAAAAAAAAAAAAGATTTGGGGCTACTATTTGCACTCCCATAAAGAAAAGGAGAGAATCCCCAACCAGCATTGAAACCTGGGTCTGCAGCCCCCAGGTGTGGCTCTTTCTACTCTAAAGCCCTTGGTCTATGCCAGTTCTACTTCAGATGCTACTACAATGTATGGCCACTGCTTGGGTGACCAAATATGTTCTACATGTTTTACCTGGACTAAAGAGAACTCATATTTTATGTGAATTGCAAATGATAATTGTCTGACTTAGCCCATTTGACAAACTAGGGAAAAATGAATTTGCAAATCACATGATCGTCAATGAATTAATATCCTCAATATATAAAGGACCTAAGAATAAATAAGGAAAAGCAAAAGTCCAGGAAAATTGACAAAGGACATGCATAATCTACAAAGAAGAAACATAAATTTCAAGTAAATATTTAAAGGACTTTGCTGTTCACTTGTGATTAGATTTAAATTGATGTACATTTAGCAGAAACAACATTTTTCACCATCAGGTTAGCCAGGGTTTAAGAAATAATCTTATATATTGTGGGAAAAGGTATAGGAAATAAATCACTTTTATACACTTGTTGAGAACACAAATTAATACAAGATTCCTGGAGAATAATTTGGCAACATCAAAGCCTCAAAGATTTTCTTCCCTAACACCAACTTCACTTCTAGGAATTCACCCAGTAAATCACTGGACACATGTGGAAAGGATGGCCATTTTAGCAATACTTGCAGTAGTGCCAAATCAGAAGTAGCTTAGATATTAAAAATAGGGTTTTGGTTAAATAAAGTATTATTGCATTACAATGGAATTCAATGTAGTCATTAAAATAAAAACATAGATCTTTATTTCACATGGAGATATGTTCATAATATGTTGTTATAGTAAAAGTTACTAAATATGATGATCCCATTTTAGTAAAATGCATAAGGATAGTGTATTAGTCTGTTCTCACACTGCTAATAAAGACATACCCGAGACTTGGTAATTATTAAACAAAGAGGTTTAATGGACTCACAGTTCCACATGGTTGGGGTGGCCTCACAATCATGATGGAAGGCAAGGAAGAGCAAGCTACATCTTACATGGCAGCAGGCAAGAGAGCTTCTGCAGGGTACACCCCATTATAAAACCATCAGATCTTGTGAGACTTATTCACTGCCACAAGAACAGCACTGGAAAAACCCACCTCCACGATTCAATTCCCTGCCCCTGAGTCCCTCCCATGACATGTGGGAATTATGGGAGCTACAATTCAAGGTGAGATTTGGGTGGGGACACAGCCAAATCATGTTAGGTAGATAGAAACAAAATAAAAAGTCTGAAGGAAACCTCGTATAATTTAGGGCTTTACAGAGATTATCTGGGGGTTATAAAATCAGGAATGTTTGTTTTTTAAGTTTCTTTGTTTGATAATTTGCTTTGTTTACAATGGATATTAGTTGCTTTAACATCAAGACAAAATTGTTACTCCAACATTACAAAAAGTGGGTTTTCTATTTGTAGCTCATGAGAACTTGGTCACAGCCAGGAATTATGCCTGTTGGTTGACCATAACAGCTTCATGCTACTTTCCTAGAGACTTGTTTGCAACAAAGCCCAGACATGTCCTCCCTGCTCTGTAAAGTGCTCCTGCATCCCAGCTCATTGCGTTTCCATAACCTCAGGCAATATTCAGCACTGGGCAGCCATTTTTCTCTAGCTCTCTCCATTTTTCTTTTTTCTTCTACAAGGTAGAATGTAGAATATATTTTATCTTTTTTTTAACTAACAATAATATATTCTAGTTTATGGTAGTAAATCCCTTTTGAGTGGATTCTGAAAAGCCACCAAATATTTCTATAAATATCTGCAATCAAAAAGCCACCAAATATTTCCATAAATATCTGGAATCAAAAAGCCACCAAAGATTTCTATAAATATCTGCTATCTTTCATTTCCCTTTTGAAAAAATTTCTACATAAATGTTTTTAATAATTAGTCCTCTTAAGCTTTGTATGTTTGATATATATAAAATGCGAACTGATTGATACATTTGGCCAATTCTTTGTGAATAAGTTTTCTTAAGCAATATGCTATAGACAATATCCAAGTGTTATCGACTGGAAAACATGAGAATGTAGGCTGGGGGCAGTGGCTCATGCCTGTAATCCCAGCACTTTGGGAGGCCTAGGCAGGTAGATCATGAGGTCAGGAGTTCAAGACCAGCCTAGTCAACATAGTGAAACCCTGTCTCTATTAAAAATACAAAAATTAGCTGGGCGTGGTGACGTGCACCTGTAATCCCAGCTACTTGGGAGGCTGAGGCAGGAGAATCACTTGCACCTGGGAGGTGGAGGTTGCAGTGAGCTGAGACTATGCCACTGCATTCCAGCTTGGGCAACAGAGCAACACTCTGTCTCAAAACAAAACAAAACATGAGAATGTGAATTTTATCAGTATTTCAACTGATATCTTTTTTCCGCTTCAGGACTCAGTCCAGGATCCCATGTCACATTCAATTGTTACCACCTGTGATGGCCCAAGTTGTGTTCCCACAAAACTCCTCTGTTGAAGTCTAACCCCAAGTACTTCAGAATGTGATCTTATTTGGAAATAGGATCTTTACAGAAGTACCAGCTGAGGTTACAGGTCCAGCTGAGGTTGTTGGAGTGGGTCTTAATCTGATAAGACTGATATTCTTATAAAAAGAGGGAATTTGAACACATAATGAGAAGCCAGGAGAGTACAGGCACAGAACAAAGGCCAGATGATGACACAGCAGGAAGGTAGCTGTCTGCAAGCCATGGTGAGAGGCCTCACCAGAAACCAGCCCTGCCAGTACCCAGATCTTGGACTTCCAGCCTCCAGAACTGTGAGAAAATAAATTTCTTCTGCGTAAGCCACCCAGTCTGTGGTACTTAGTTTTGGCAGTCCCAGCAAACTAACCCTCTTTTCTTTTGTGTTCTTAACGTAGCTGGTCAATTATTTGTAGCATGTTCCTCAATTTGAGCTTGTCTAGTATTTTTTCATTATTAGAAAGGCATTATGAATTTCTGGCAAGAATAGCATAGAAATGGAGCTGTGTCCTTACTGCAGTGGATCGAGGGTCTCAGAGTGTTCATCTGTCCATCCCACTACTGTGATGTCTGCCTGGCCTCCCCACTCTGCCTTAATTAATAGTGGTTTTCCACTGTTGTAATCCTGGCTTTGATCATTGCATTCTGGCTGTGCAATGTGTTCACATCAGAGGAAGCTGGGTGAGAGGCATACAGGACTTTGTACTATTTTTATAACTTTTCTGTAAGTCTAAAATTAGTTTGAAATAATAACTGAAAAAGTAAAATGGTAGGATTCTATTTATCAAAGAGTATATCAGGACATGAACATTTCCTGAAAGAATCAAGGGTTGTCTCAAAACAATGCTTCTTCACAGCAAACATCCCCAATTCCAGGTGCTAAGAGGAGTGGAGGGACAGGGTTGAGAAGATTTTCTAGAATGAGGGAGGGGCAGCAATGGCCTGTGGTGCAGAATGGCTAGGAATGTGTAGAATCAGCGTTTGCTCTTCTGAGAGTTAAGACCCTGGGTGAAGCCACCACATGCCGAGCTGTGGAGTGAAATAACTTGCTGGGCAGGCTATTTTATCTGAGTCTCAGGCCATGGAGGACAAGCTGCCAGAACGGGCCCAGGTCGTGCTTCCTGGGCCCCCTTCAGGAAAGATTGCCCTGAAGTACAGAGAGAAAGTAGATGAGCTGAGCTTTCACTTTTGCTTTGCTATTTAAAGATAAATTTAACTACCGCTAACAGAACAGAAAACAAAACAAAGACAAAAGCTAAGGCAGCACATCCCTCCGCCAGGAGGCTGAGCCTGTAGGGGGATCCTTCATGAGGACCACGAATGGCGCTCCCCAGAGGAGTGTGACCTGGTCACCCAGGTGTGATCTGGGGATTTTCACCATGTGGCCATTGCAATTCAATGTTGCATGAGAATGTGTTGAGAGAGGTCCAAGGCACCCACCAGTTGTTGAATGAATATTAAGGCCTGGTCTTTTTAAAGACAACCAGAGCTTGTTAAACAGTTAAAGCAAAAAAAGCAGATTTGATTCAGAAACTATTGCAATAGGGGAACAGAGACTGCAGAATAAAACCAGGCTCAATTCTAAACACAGCACAGTCAAGTGTGGATTCATAGTGAAGAAGCACGGTTGGAGTCAGAGGATAGGAAATTCCTAAGAGGAAGCATCCAGGACAGCAGATTCTCACTGGAGTGGCTCAGCCGGATTATTGCCGCACCTGTGCCCAGCAGGCTGGAGGACCAGGCCCAGTGAAAAGATGGCCTAGAGGAGCCTGACCAAAGTTTGGTCAGGAAGAAGGTCTGTGTCCGTCTTCAGGGCTGAGACCAGAGTGGGGAAAGTAGATGTTATCAACTTTCAATAACTTCCCCTCCCATCAAATCCGAGGGGCACTGTGGCTACTGCTGTGTCCAGTGAGGCTGGCGGGGATCCAGCCATGCCACAGTAGAGAAGACCTTCAGAACGGTTCCCCAGGGATCAGAAATGGCCCATGGGTCCAGGCACCTTGAGTCAGCTCTGACACACCAGCAGAGCGGCCTCTCTGGCCTTCATCACCAACTTTTGCCCGCAGCTCAGCCTCTGACTCAGGATCCAAGACCCTGGGACTGGAGGGAGAATCCAGTCATTTGTGTCATCTCTGCCTGAAGTTTGAGCTTTTTAAAAAAGTAGGGGAAAAGATCATCCTTGCAATGGCAATCAGCCAATTTAAATTTTTGTTTAACTACTTTGTTATTCAATTATTTTCTTTGTTCTTCTAATGAAGGAAAAAAGAAGTTCAAATTTTTTATATGATCTTGGACATAGAGGGGCATTAAATATATATGAAAATCTGTGGGGTCAGATGGAAAGCACCGAGAAAGCTGATGACAGCAGCTGCCGGCTGAGGTCAGGAAGGGAAATAACTAACCAGGAATCGCTTTCTTACTTTTCTGAGCTCTCCTCATTCTCTTCTTTTACTCATAAATTCTTCTGTTTAATTATTTACAATAATACAGGCGACTTCTCCACTGTTGAAGTTGTTCCCATCTAGTTCAGGAACAATGAGAATATGCCTAAGACTAATATCAGAAGCCTTGTCCATTTTGGGGAAGGTAGAGTGCAATACATTTTTAAAGACGTGTCCATGTAACCCCTTTGAAATGCCCTTGACAGCCACCCCTTGGGTACCCCACTTTTGCTGATCCCTGAATACTCTAAAGTCTTGAAGAGATAATAGCTACACTTATGCTAGAATTAAGAGAACTGCTACTATCTTTCTTATTGATAAGAAACAGAATGATAAAATTGCTAAAACTGAATTTTTAAAATGATCGCTAATAACACTCCTGGACTAGAGAGCAAAAACAAACATACGCATGTTACAAAAGTATGATTTGACTTGAAGTTTTCTCCTGGCACAACTGAACCCCCAGCATTTCCTTCTGTTAGCTGTCCACCTGGGGAAATTTGATTTCCTGGGGATTATGCAGAAAGTGAGACCAGGTTCTCAATATTTACCCTAAAAATGACATCATATATTGTCTTACATTTTATCTCTATTTTAAATCACTTTTTAGAAAATTGCAATATGATATCTATTTAATTTCCACAAATTCCAATCCTAAGAATGATAGACAATGTGGTTGCTGTTTAGAGTTAACATGTGGAAACCAATAGAATTGAAGCAATGCAATGAAACTGAAACCTTTTAAAATAACAAAGATCATCGGATAGCTAATTTTTTTTTAGCACTTCCTATGTGCCATGCACTTTGCTGGGTGATTTTTATATACTAGATAATCTCTACACATTTTTACAGAGACCCTGAAATTCATTATCTCTCTCTGCAAAATTCATCCTTTGAAAGGCAGGCAAAGCAGGAACTTCACCTCCCTGGTTGTACCTTCCAAAAGAGTGACTCTGCCAGCCTTTCCCCCCACCTCGGCTGATTTTCAGTGGGGAGCATTTCACTCACTCATGAATTTGGGGAGAGGACCCAATCCCGATCTGCTGAGCACGCTGAGCACTTCCTGTCCACCTGCTTCTGAGCCTCAAGGCAGTTAGATGTCTGTCTCTTTACCACGTTGTCCTGGGTCTTTAGCCCCACATGAGGCTTGTGGTTGGTCTATTTAAGGGGAGAAGCATTGGAAAATCCCTGTGGCTACTATTCCAGTGCCTCTTTTCTAATGAACTTCATCAGTAATAAAAGTGATGATTTATTTCCATTTTCTGTCTTATTTCTTGACTGGTCTTGAGATTGGGTGTTTATGCCTCAGCCCTTGACAAATCCAACAGCCGGCTGTCCTACATTTAGATGTGAGCATCCCACTTGATGCCCTATTAGTGGGAGTGGCTGCCAGTTCCTGACAAGATCAGAATACTGAGAATTCAAAGCCAACATCATCTACTGATTCCATCCCTGAGAAGCCTGATGGAGTCTGATTCAATCGTCCTGACCATCCTTTATGATTTGTGAATACCTCGTCTTCTCCATGAATTCCAGAGTCTGCGCAGGTGTGGGGAAACCTACCTAGTTCTTCAGTCAATACTACTCTTAAGTCAGCCTAACAGATGTTTGTGTGTGTGTGAGTGTGTGTACGCATATATTTGTGGAAGCCTCAGACAAGGGAGTTGCCTTACCTTCCCTGATCCCGTTGTGTCACTCTGACTTCCCAGAATGGGAAGACCATCTCGCACTGCAGTTTACAGAGGTGCCACTTGGTTTGTTAAGACGGAAAATGGATTGCAGCACCTGGGCTAGCCCCGAGGGAAACTCCCAAGCAGGACCCTTAATAATGCAGAGCGGGAGAGAACACAGGGTGTCGATCCCAAGCTCTGCGTTTTGCAGATATGAAAACAGAGCCCATGGGATGCTAAGGGTATCCTCAGACCTTGAAGTGAGCTGTGGCTGGGAACCCCGAGTGGGTCCTTCCTCCTCTCTGCGCCTCTTTCTTTCTTTCTTTTCTTTCTTCCTTCCTTCCTCCCTCCCTCCCTTCCTTCCTTCCTTCCTTTCTTTCCTTCTTTCTCTTTCTTTCTTTCTTTCTCTCTCTCTCTTTCTTCTTTCTTTCTTTCCTTCTCTTTCTTTCTTTCCTTCTTTCTTTCTTTTCCTTCCTTCCTTCCTTCCTTCCCTCCCTCCCTCCCTCCCTCCTTTCTTTCTTTCTTTCT
Source organism: Pongo pygmaeus (assembly GCF_028885625.2). Lineage (NCBI taxonomy): Eukaryota > Metazoa > Chordata > Mammalia > Primates > Hominidae > Pongo > Pongo pygmaeus. Next base: position 3,068,845 of record NC_072377.2, read on the forward strand.
CTTTCTTTCTCTCTCTCTTTCTTTCTTTCTTTCTCCTTCTCTCTTTCTCTCTTTCTTTCGACAGAGTCTTGCCCAGGCTGGAGTGCAGTGGCACAATCTTGGCTCACTGCAACCTCTGCCTCCTGGGTTCAAGTGATTCTCCTGCCTCAGCCTCCAGAGTAGCTGGGACTACAGATGCACACCACCACGCCCAGCTAATTTTTGTGGTTTTGGTAGAGACGGGGTTTCATCACGTTAGCCAGGCTGGTCTCGAACTCCTGACCTGAGGTGATCCACCCACCTTGGACTCCCAAAGTGCTGGGATTACAGGCATGAGCCGCCTCGCCTGGCCTCTCTCTGTGTCTTTCATCAGAGGCTCCCCTGCAACCTTCTGCTTGTCACTCCTCCCCCAGGAGTATCAGGAAGCTGGTTGCAATGTCTTGGTCACCTATGGGAGTTGTCATTACCCTCAAAATCTGTATTCCAGCCACCACCCCATACTTCTGCAAAGCTAACCACTCCTGTGGCCCATTCTGATGGCTATGCTTATGGGGTCCCTGTCAAGCGTAAGGCTTTAATCAGTGAGTGTAGAACGCAGGTGGACAATCCTCATAATTCTGTGGAGCCCACACTGGATGTGGCTGCCTCCACATGCACCCACACTTGCTTTCACAGATGCTCAGCAACCCTGACCTTGCATCTAGCAACAGCACCCTAAAAGATGACCTGATTCCATTTTTTTTTTAAATGCAGTAGTTTTGATGCCATTGCTGTATTGTGGTGGAGTTGTCAGTGCCACTATCACCTGCTCCCCATCGTTCCCCAGCTGGCGAGCATCAGCGTCTCCCCTGGTTCCCGGCCAGGCAGCTCCTCACCCTGGAGCCTCTAGAGCTCGTCTTGTCTCTGCTGGAGAGAAAGCTTCCTCCCAGCCTCCATCAAGTGTGCAGGCCCAGCATGTCTCTCTCCACAGTCCCCCAAAGAGCTCCGCCCTCCTGACCTGCTTCTCTCTGTTCTGTTTAGTTTTCATGAAGCACACACATTCCTTAAGCACATAGTTTTAAGCCTGGGTTAGTGTGGGGGCGATTTTGCATTTTAAACCCTTTTCTTGGCTGGTAACAGTCTTTGTGCTGTCACCCTAGACGCCAGCCTTCCTTCCACAGTTCTCCCCTATGTCCTCATCTTTTGCTCTCACAGCATGAACACCCTATTAGACATTCTGGTAGGATGGAATCTTCCAGTCTCCAATCTCTGTTCAGCCCTCCTGCCAAAGTATACAACTGGTAGACCACGAGTGTCTTGGCATTGTAACTGAATAGCATCAGTTGTTTGAACATCTAAACTACAGGATATGCAGAATGTACATAATGCAGTTTGTTCTGAAAGTTTCTTTCCAGCTAATCTTTTTTATTAAAGTATTTTCAAGGTCCTATGTGATGAAATTCTTCCAGGGAATGTTTGTCTTTTTTTCTGTGTCCTGTCATCTATCAAGCAAGCCCTTTCCCTCTTTGCGTGGAATTCCTCATTGTGTGTAGTGTTAAGGGACATGACATCCTTTGCCCTCCCCAGTGGAAGTCAAATAGGGTTACCTTTCCTCCTACTACTCACTGGAAGCCAGAGATTTGGCAAGTGAGCCTCCCACCCAAGTCCTTGCATTTTGAAGGAGAATCTCAGAATTGCTTGGCACTCTAAGACTTGCCCACTGGGGCTACAGGAACACCCAGCAAGGGGGTGGCGTGTGCCCCCCTGTCAGTGATCTCTGCTCCTCCCTCCCTTGGTTCTGCCTGTGTTTCTCAGGGGTCCTCCAGTTTACCCACCGACTCTCTGAGCTGGCAATCCCTGCCTCTGGCATTCTTTCTTTGCCTGAGTTAGCCAGAGTTGGTTTCCATTGTCGTGACCACGAACCCTGGGTGAGAGTCACCTTGTATATATAAGTTGAGGGAAATGGAATCTCAGTCCAGCTCTTATTTCCCAATTATTCAACATCTCAGCACATCGCTGGTGTGAGATTACCCAGTGAGGGGAGTGCATTAGTCACAATAGACCGTAACCATGCCTATCCTGTTACACATATTGCAGAAAATCAACATGGCGGACTTTGTAGAAGTGCCCAAGTCACATTTCTCAAGTTTTATATTTTTATGAAGGTCTGTGTCTGTAAATGAGAATTTCTGCTGAAAAATTTTCACACTACTTTTGACAAATGTCTATTTGAATATTGTTTTTTATATCTTAATGGAGGAGTGAAATTTCAACGGTTCTACTTGAAGGAATCTTGTTGAACAACTTTAAATCATCGTTTTTCAGTGACGATTTTCTTGATCTCATTTCTTCCCCCTCCGTGGCCTTAAGATCGGCAAGTGCACCATATACACTTTAGATACTTATCCCTGGAAACTTCCGAATTTTTTTCCTTCATTTCTGTATAAATGTTACATTGCCTTTTTCTGAAAATACTGTTTACAATCCTTCCTAATTCACAGTGGATACTGGACACAGGCCAAGATTACTTGATGAGATGTTAGCTGCCTGCTGTTAAATCTGCTTATCCAATAAGAAGCTGATGCCCAGTGCCTGTGGCCCTGGGATTACAACTTCTTTTCTCTTCACAGATTGGGACCAGTAGCCACTTGACTGCAGGGGACAAGGGCATCTCAATTCTGGGCCCTAAGCCTCCTGCTGGAAGAAGGACTTCCACTGGACTTCAGAGTCTGGCCTCCAGGACTGCTGTGGGGCATTTGGCCATGGCTATGGGAGCTCAGCTTCAAGCAGCCTGGCCATCAGAGCTTGGGACAGGTTCCCAGCCAAATCTCTTCCTGGAAGCCCCTGTGGGAGCGTGCTGTAAAGGACCCCATTAAGCTAGTAGGCACTGGGATTTCAAGATGAAGACTCTGATTGGAAGGAAAATATACGTGATTGACCACAAGCATTTGTCCTGTTGAACAAACATGTAGAGATGTCACGAAGCTGCCTAATGATTGCAAAGTGCAGTCAAGGGTCTTCCTAATTCAGAGAAGATTTTATTTCACGACCACTCACTGCATTTAAATAAGGGTGTATCTGATTTTTAAGTCTTAAAGAAATGAATATCCTGAGGGGCATATATTGGAAACCTTCTGGGCTGACTGTCAAGGGGTTCACAGTACAGCCTAACTTTAAGTTGATTTTTGTTCTTTCCTAGGACTGATACTGTTTAAAATATACATTTGTAAAAATTCTTTTTAACCTGGAAATTCTTTTTTTCTTTTTTTTGAGATGGGGTCTTTCTCGGTCACCCAGTCTGGAGTGCAGTGGTGTGATCTTTGCTAACTGCAACCTCTGCCTCCCGGGTTCAAGCGATTCTCCTGCCTCAGTCTCCTGAGTAGCTGGGATTACAGGCGCACACCACCACACTCAGCTAATTTTTGTGTTTTTAGTAGAGACAGAGTTTCCCCATGTTGGCTAGGCTGGTCTCAAACTCCTGACCTCAGGTGATTCACCTGCCTTGGCCTCCTGAATTGCTGGTTTTACAGGCATGAACCACTGTGCCCAGCCTTTCTTAACATTTATTTTAAATTTGGGAGTACACGTGCAGGTTTATTATATAGGTAAACTTGTGTCACTGGGGGTTGTTGTACAGATTATTTCATCACCCAAGCATTAAGCCTAGTACCCATCAGTTTTCCTGATTCTCTCCCTCCTTCCACCATCCCCCCTCCAATAGGTCCCAGCGTGTGTTGTTCCCCTCTATGTGTCCACGTGTTCTCAACATTTAGTTCCCACTTATAAGTGAGACAATGAAGTATTTGGTTTTCTTTTCCTGTGTTAGTTTGCCAAGGGTAATGGCCTCCAGTTCCATCCATGTTTCCGCAAAGGGCATGATCTCTTCCTCTTTATGGCTGCACAGTATTCTATGGTGTATATGTACCACAATTTTCTTATCCAGTCTAACCATTGATGGGCATTTAGGTTGGTTCCATGTCTTTGCTTTTGTGAAGAGTGCTACAATGAACACACACACACATGCGTCTTCAGGATAGAACAATTTATATTCCTTTAGGTATATACCCAGTAATGGGATTTCTGGTCAAATGGTACATCTGTTTTTAGTTTTTGAGGAAACATCTCACTCTTTTCCACAATGGTTTAACTAATTTACACTCCCAGCAGTGTATGTGTTCCTTTTTTTCCACAACTTCACCAGCACCTGTTATTTTTTGACTTTTTAATAATCGCCATTCTGACTGGTGTTAGAGGGTATCTCATTGTGGTTTTGATTTGCATTTCTTTTTTTTTTTTTTTTTTTTAGAGACGGAGTCTTGCTCTTTCTCCCAGGCCGGACTGCAGCGGTGCTATCTCGGCTCACTGCAAGCCCCGCCTCCCGGGTTCATGCCATTCTCCTTCCTCAGCCTCCCTAGTAGCTAGGATTACAGGCACCCGCCACCATGCCCGGCTAATTTTTTGTATTTTTAGTAGGGATGGGGTTTCACTGTGTTAGCCAAGATGGTCTCGATCTCCTGACATCGTGATCCACCCGCCTCGGCCTCCCAAAGTGCTGGGATTACAGGAGTGAGCCACCACGCCTGGCCTTGATTTGCATTTCTTTAATGATAAGTGATGTTGAGCTTTTTTTCATATGCTCGTTGGCTGCATGTATGTCTTCTTTTGAAAAGTAACTGTTGATGTCCACTCACTTTTTAATGGGCTTGTTTTGTTTGTAAATGTTTTTGAGTTTCTTACAGATGCTGGATATTAGACCTGTGTCAGATCCATAGTTTGCAAAAATGGTCTCTTATTCTTTAGGTTGCCTGTTTACTCTGTTGATAGTTTCTTTTGCTGCACAGAAGCTCTTTAGTTTAATTAGATTCCTTTTGTCAATTTTTGTTTTTGTTGCAACTGCTTTTGGCATTTTCGTCATGGGAAATCATTGCCCATTCCTATGTCCAGAATGGTATTGTCAAGGCTGTCTTCCAGGGTTGTTTTTTTTTCTTTTTTTACAGTTTTGGGTTTTACATTTAAGTCTTTAATCCATCTTCAGTTAATTTTTGTAGGTAGTGTTAAGGAAGGCAACCTGGAAATTCTGAACTGACATAATGGAAGCTTTTAAGAGGGTTCCATGGACTAAATGTTTGTGTCCCCTAAAATGTACATGTGGCACCTCTAACCTCCAGTGTTTCTGTATTTAGAGTAAGGGAGAAGTTAAGGTTAAATGAGATTAAAATGTTGGGGCCCTGGTCCAACAGTATTAATGTCCTATGTCCTTCTAAGAAAAGGAAGAGATTTCTCTCTCTCTCTCCACCTCCCACCTCTCTCTCTCTCCTTCCCTGCACTCACACAGAAAAAAAGGCAATGTGAGGGCACAGTGAGAAGACAACTGTCTACAAGCCATGAAGGGAGCCCTCACCAGAAGCCAAGGCCCTGATGACAAGAATCTCTTCTTTTGGTCTTGATTGAGCTCCTTGAGCATTTGAATATGATTTCTGCTATGGGATATGTCCCTAGCTATCCATATGATAAACACACAATAATTAGAATAACCAGAGCAGTAGCCACTTTGTGCATATTTGGCGTGTTGACCACGATGTTGTTGTAGGGTATGTGTGACTTCCCTCCACTTACAGATGAGGACATGGAGTTCCAGAGAAGCCAAGGATGCTACCCACAGCTGACAGCAGGACGTGGAAGCAGCGGGATTCCTTCCTGGCGTGACTTCAAAGCCCGAACGCTATAAACAGATTTGGAATATTACCGGCTTTTAACCTTTGCTTATTCTACACCCCCTTGTCTGAAAGAGTTAAAACTCACTGCACCTCTGACACCAAATGTTTGCAGTATTTTTTTTTTTTTTATGCCGGCCAGTCCTCCAACTCTCCAAAGCCAACTGGGCGTCCAGTGATTCAACACAATTCATATACTAACTACCCAGAGTGGGTGCAGACCCCACAGGGTGAGATTCAGTCCTAAAAGACTGCCTTTGCCTACGACACGAATGTCCTAGGCCTCCCAGACCTTCTACTCAGGTGTGATAATTTGCTAAAACAGCTTATAGAACACAGGAAAGCACTCTACTTCCTAGGACTAGTTTATCATAAAGGACACACCTTGGGAAGGGATGCATGGAGAGGAGTCCAGGGTGGCGCCCAGCTTCCACGCCCTCTCTGAGCACACCACCTCCCAGCACCTCCCCATGTTCACTAATCCAGGAATTCTTGGAACCCCACTACTTAGGAGTTTTATGGAGTTTAGATTACGTAGGCAAGACTGGTTAGATCACTGGCCCTTGGTGATGGGGCTCCATCTCCAGCCTCTTCCCTGCTTGGAGATTGGGGGGTGGGGCTGAAAGTTCCTGCCCTTTACTCACAGGGATGTTCCTCTGGCAACCAGCCCTATCCTGAAGCTATATGGGGGCCCACGAGGAGTCACATCATTAGCATAAACTCAGGATGGTTGAAAGGTGATTGTGAAGAATAACAAAAGATGTCCCTCTCACCCATCACTCAGGAAATTCAAGAGTTTTAAAAACTGTGTCAGGAGCTGGGAATAATGATCAACTACATATTTCCGATTATTACATCCCATTAAACTGAAATTACCAAGGAGAAAGAAAATACCTTTTCCATAGGTACTCTTTCTCTAACGAAGACCTATTTATTTATCTATTTATTTTTGAGATGGAGTCTTGCTCTGTCACCCAGGCTGGAGTGCAGTGGCACGATCTTGGCTCACTGCAACTTCCACCTCCCAAGTCCAAGCGATTCTCCTGCTTCAGCCTCCCAAGTAGCTGGGATTACAGGCACATGCCACCACATCTGGCTAATTTTTATATTTTTAGTAGAGATGGGGTTTTGCCATGTTGGCCAAGATGGTCTCAAACTCCTGAAGTCAGGTATTCTACCCACCTCAGCTTCCAAAGTGCTGGGAGCCACTGCACCCGGCCAAGACCTGTTTATTTATATTTTTTAAAAAATTGCTAAACTTAGTTAGAAGCAAAGTCTTTGGCAAATGGGTTTACCTGGGGGACATTTTCCAGGTGTGTCCGTCCTGGGGTCTCAGATCAGAGGCCACTGGCTCCCACCACTGTTCTACCAAAAGATGCTCCTCCTATCAGAGGCTGAAGGACAGGGAACACGCAGTTTTGGAAGCTTCCCTCTGAAGAGGGTGACACCCCCCTTGCACACCCTCATGATCGGGAATCAATAAATTTTGATGACACCCCCCTTGTGTGGGATCCTCTGGCTCCTCAGAGTTACCACATCAAACCTTAAAAAGTCTGTGCAGGTCCCAAATGTACTCCTGCTGAACAGTTCAGAAAGGCAAAGGGGGTGCAGAACTGCAAATGCACATGTGTATCATTGCCGCTGCTGACTTTCAGGAAACCACACTCTAGTCTTTGGAAAGGAAAAGATCTGCTCTCACCAATGGGTTACTGGTCAGCAAGTCAGGGAATGCAGGTGCTTCTCTCAGTGTTCCAGGCAATACAATCTTACCCCATGTCTGAACTCTGCATCCAGGATCTTCCAGCACTAAGGAAGATGCCAAAACAGGTCTGTCGGAAGAAGGAAACGCAATGGTGAAGAGGCTAAGTGGATCCTTACAGACCGTCAAATTAGTGAACCACATTAAATTCCTATCTCTATCTCTATCTCTAACTCTATCTCAATTTTATCATCTGAGATATAAGGATAATAATGGTTTTCACTTTACATGATTATTGCGAAGACTGAATAAGTTAATATACATAAACTCCAGTGTTTGGTGTATAGCAATCTCCATGTAAGTGTTTATTATCTTTTCTTACTTTTCATTTCAGCATTTTTTTTCCTTCTGACTTTCTGTCCTGTCTTTATAGAGATTGTGTCTTCTTGGGTGCTACTAAAAGCATGCATCTATTTTCTAACTTTTTCTTCTAGTTTTTGTAATAAACTATTTTCAGAAGTTTAGTGTATTCATTTTCATAAACACTTAAGTATATTTACTAAGCCTTGAGTGGTAAGAGTTCATTGTCAACAAGATGGTGTCTAAAATGTCTTTGGCCTATTTTTTATTCACTTGGATGCTGATCAGGTCTCCTACTGATTGAGAAGGCCTAAGTGTTTACATTTGAGGCTGCAACCTAGACACTATATTAAATCAAAAGTTCTCCTGTGTCATACATGTGTGTCTTCACACATTATGACATATTATCTAAATAAGGCCAGAGGGAAATTACAGACTGCCATGCAGTTTAGGGTCATCCTGCACTTTAAATATCCCACCAGCTGCCAGCCACCTAAACCCACACTTGCCCCTCCCCTCCCCAGAAGGTTGTTCCCCCACCCCCACCCCACCCCACCCAACTCCAACCTGGTAGTTGGCAACCAAGCTGTCCTAGGAAGATGGTACCACCTAGTGAGCAGATTGGGTAACTGCAAATCTCAGTGTTTTCTCAAACTCCTCCACCCTCACTTCCCCCCACCTACCAAGGGGGATTGCAAACCTGGTGTGTCCTAGTACTTTCTGTCTTTCTGTCAATTCTCCAATTCTCAACTTTATTGCCTGTTATCCCCTGACTCCTCACCTACCCCAGTGCTTGTTAGGCACGTGGATTTCTTTCCTCCTCTCCCATCCTAATGCATAAGAAGAAAAGTTGTGCAGCACTTCCTGTAACAGTGCTCTACTTAGAGGGTGGGGATCCCTTACAGAGGGCTGCAAGGACAGATGAGAAAATGCCTGTGATGAGCCCAGACAAGGCCCTTTCTCAGCCAAGAGGTCAGAGAATCAGTGTCATCAATATTGTTGCTATCATTATCAACCTCTGAACTAAACTTAGAAACTGCAAAATGCAAGGTAAAACTAGTTTCCAAGAATCCAGACATATCCTTCTGGAGTTCACAACTATTCTCCCTCATTTAATTTCTATTTTTTCTTTAAAAATTGAAGATGTATATTTTTAAAAAATTATCTATTTTTAAAATTCATTCATGTTTAGTTTCAAGCACTACAAAAGCATTATTTTCTATTTCCCGTTGCAAACCTTTGTTTTTTCATTATGGCATTAAAGGGGGGGCTTGAAGACCCGATTGAGAGCATGAATTCACGCACTTCCCGGCATCTGCTGAGCACCAACTGTGTATTCCACTGTGCTCAGGACCTCAGGCAGGGCGGTGTTGAAGATGTCATTCCCACTCACAAACAAAGGCAGGAGGTGAGCAAACCTGTGGGGTGATTGTGGAGGTCGCCCTGGATCCTGCTAAGGGCTTCAGAGACACCAGAGTAAATCTAGTGGCCCTGAGGACACAATGCAGGCTCTGAGCAACTAAATAACATCATCAGAACCACACTTCCACAAATGAACCTTGCTGCTCAGTAACGATAATAGCTCCCATTTATCCAATGCCTCCTCTGTGATGGGAAGATGAGGCACTTGATTGCATCTCCTTCCCCACAGTTCTCTGCAATAGGTGCCCCCATCTCAGTTTTAGACATGGCAGAATGGAGGCTGCGAGGTGTAAAATCTGAAAAGTGATATGCCCAGAATATGTAACTCTTCTGATCATTCTTGAGCTCATCCAACACATCGGGGTACCTACTGTGTGCCAGGCACTGTGATAGACAACAGATATGGAGAACGGCATTGACAAAGGCACTGATGCCTCAAATCTGACTTTCTAACATCAAAGCCTCCCTCTGATATGGATCTGTGTCCCCACCAAATCTCATGTTGAATTGTAATTTCCAGTGCTTTAGGTGGGGCCTGGTGGGAGGTGGTGGGTTTATGGGAGCAGTTTCTCACGAATGGTTAACACCATCCCTCTTGGTACTGTCAATGATGGTAAGTGAGTTCTCATGAGCTGTGGTAATTTAAAGTGTACAACACCTCCCCTTGCTCTCTCTTGCTCCTGCTTTGGCCATATATGACATGCCTGCTTCCCCATCATCTTCCACCATGATTGTAAGTTTCCTGAGGCCTCCCCAAAAAACTGAGCAGGTGCCAGCACTGTGCTTCCTGTACAGCCTGCAGAACTGTGAGCCAATTAAACCTCTTTTCTTTATAAATTACTCAGTCTCAGGTATTCCTTTTTAGCAATGCAAGAACGAACTAATACACCCTCCCTCCACTCCACTGCGGCTCCCAGATCTTGTGGTCTGGAGTCAAATAGCAGGGGCCTTGCCAATGGAAAGCTACCTGGGAGGAATGTGGGGCACAAGCCAGTGGCACTGAGGAGAGAGAAGAAAGTGAAATCTGGAAATGTTTCAAGGTAGCACTGATGGCAGGTAAGACATGGCTTCTCCTTGAATGTAGACATGAGAGACAAGAATCAAAGATGAGCACCCTTTTTCAACTTGAAAGAGAAGGCAAGTTGTCAGATTGGTTGACAAAAATATAGATATCAGGATAAGGTCCATTCATAGAAGATGTAGGTAATGTTGGTTCTGGAAAGTTGAGTTTGTGGCTAAAGGATCCAGATTCTAATATTCAGGAAGCAGAATGCGGGACCTCCAGAATGAATGTAGAAGAGACTGTCTAGGAACACCCATGGGGTATGGCACACACTTGCCCAGAAGGAGGATTTAAACCCTGTGAAGCACGAGGTCGTCTGAAGGGAGTACAGAGTGGGAAAGGAGGGAAGCTGGGGCAGGCTTCTGGGAGAGACCCCAAGAGGGAAGAGAAGTCTGAGACAAGGAAGTGGCATGCAGAGGTGGGTGAGGGCTGGGGAAGCCAGGGAGCCGAGCGTGTCTCTGAAGGGGCAGGAGAAACGGACCCCATGGCAAATCTCATCAACAGGAGGAGAGCTGAGGGAGCCAGGCCACTGGGTCTGATGAGCAGGAGGCCACCAGCAAATTTTAAAGGGCAATTTCGAGAGACTTGTGACCTTGACTTCAAGGAGTTCAAGACGTCAGGGTTGGTGAGGACTTGCAAGGAGGGGGCAGGCCACCCTCCAGGAACCACGGGAGGGAGTGGAGTGCAGCCTGTGGGTCTTCCGGAAGCTGTCTGGGTGAGAGAGGCCTCTTTCAGGATGGGGATTCCTGGCTGAGATGAAGACCTCAGTAGAGAGAAGGAGTAGGATGCAAGAAATCTAGAGGATAATTAACTAAGAAGGTTTTGATGACAGAGAACAGGGTGGGCTTAGAGAAAAAGGAAAGAACAGGATGTGATGAGGTGGTAGGAAAAGAGAATCAGACTCACCAACGCAGAATAATAAGAATGTACATAAGGGGAATGAGAAGGAGGCTAGGACGAGCATCCTGGACCTCAGAGGAGGTAAAGGGTGAAAGTTACAGTTATGCAGGATGAATGAACCTGGAGTCTAATGAGGGATCCACAGGGGGATCTGCCATGTACTATGAGGGATCCATCCACAGGGGACTCCACCATGTGCCAGGAGGGATCCACAGGGGACTCCACCACGTGTCCAGAGGGATCCACAGGGGGATCTACTAATTGTCAGTAGGGATCTTCAGGGGCATCTACTACGTGCCAGGAGGGACCTTCAGGGGGATCTACCACGTGTCAGGAGGGATCCACAGGGTGATCTACCATGTGCCAAGAGGGACCTCTAGGGAAATCTACCACATGCCAGGAGGGGTCTGTTACAGCATGAAAACTAGAGATAATAATATTGTATTGTGTACTGAAAATTTGCCAAGAGAATCAATTTTAGCTGCTACAAACAAACAAATAAAAAAGGTAACTATGGAAGGTGATGGATGGGTTAAGTTCTTGACTTCGTCATCATTTCACTGTGTATATATGTATATCAAAGCATCATGTTATACAACCTTAAATACATTAAATTAAAAATAAATTTAATAAAAAACTCTGATGCCATTCTTATTCCTGAAACATGACATTTTGATGAGAAATGTTGACGAAGAAACACAAATTCAACATGACTCTGAGTACAAAACCCCTTGGGCCGTCATGTTTTCAGAGGACCACTGTCTGGAAGCCTCATCCAGGAGGTGAGGTTCGAGGTGGGCCAGGCTTCTTCCTCCTGTGCTGCAGCCTCCTGGGTCTTGCTCCAGTAAGACTGTCAGCAGAAGAGAAGGCCGGCAAGGATGGGGGGGATGGGGGATTTGAAGAAAAGCCCCTGCACTAGGGGTCCACTGAGCTGGGAAAGAGGGAGATGCATGTGAACAAGTGCTTGTGCTGGCAGCTGTGAGGCACCAGCACCGTAGAACCTGCCAGGGGAATGGCCCCATCCATGTCACATGAATGTCCTAGAGGCCATTGGAAGCACAGCCTGTGCTAGAAGCTGCAGAAGGTCAGAGGCTGCACCCCAGCTAGGAAATCCTCAGGGACGTGTGCTTATGCCACATTTCCCCCAATCAGAGTTAGAGACCATATTATTGGGGCCTTGCTGGCTACAGGTGAGGACAGACTTGAAGACATTGTCATGGGAGCATGTGGCTGCCATGAGAAAGAATTTTAAAAACATAATTTTCCCTTCTTCACAAAATATGTTAAAACTGCATCCATAGGCATCCAAGGATAACTATGGGATCACGTCTGAGTTTCGATGGTAGAGGTTTCCTTAGGCCAGGCATGCTAGAAAATAGGTGCTGAGCCTGTATTTACGGGTTGGCAATTTCAAGGAGTGTGAGGCAGGGCAGGGGCAGGTGGGAAACAAGCAGTGAGGAAGGGGAGGCACAGGTTCAAGGTCGAGCACTTCTGATCTGGCTCAGCCTCACCAGGGAAGTCAGGGGCTCAGCTCTGGGCAGGGCGTGTGAAACCACCTGCTGAGAACAGCCCCAGGTGATTGCAGAGGTGAGAAGGGAGGGAAATTTATCTGCTGGCTTCCCAGACATGGCCCAGATGGCCCAGCATTTGCCCCAGGAGCCCTCCTTCCAGCACCTCCAGGCTGTGGCACTTACCCCTGGGTGGCTGGTCCCAGGTCCGTGGAGCCCTGGAGAGGCGGAGCTGCCAGGGCCTCTCCCTGATCTCCAGGGGGATCAGGGCTGGCGGCTGGAGTCCATGCTGAGCCCGGCAGTAAGATCCCCAGAGAGCAGGCAGCAGGATGGAGGTGTCTGCACTGGGGCCTGGGAGGAACTGGAGGCTGCCAGAACCTGGACATAGAAACTAGGCATAATAGAGAGGGGAAGTAAAACTCTATGTCTGTTCTTCCACTTTCGTTTATACCAGGTTATACTTCCTCTGGTTTTGAGCTGATCTAAATGGGTTTTCTGTCCCTGACAATGTATGCGATCCTGTTGGGTGCTGAGTTGGAAGAAAAGACACATGACTGTGAATATTCCTCAGCGTGGCCCCCAGGAGCCTGGAGGCTACAGGCGTAGTGGCCCTGCCACGGACCAGTCCTGTCGTGCAGTGCTGGTGCTTCTCAGCCCTGCTGGCAAGCTAAGGCAGAGGGTGTGGACACTGTCCAGGCCCACTGTCCTGCAACACGTGCTTGGGAGGCAAGACTCCATGGCATGGCTGAGACCAGTGCTGAGAGGAGGGCTTGGCCTGCTGGAGGGGGAAGCAGGGGCAAGATCGTGGTGGAGGTGGCTCTGTGAGAGGGATTGGGCCAGGTCCCCGAAAAAATGCATCTGCTTGCATGGAGGCTGTGGTGTGGGGGCAGTTAGACGAGTCAGATGGAGCTAGGCAGGGGAGAGCCCTGTTAGGACATGTTAGCCCGGGGTCTCCAGAGAGCCAGAACCTAAAGGTGAGTGTGCATGTGTGTGTGTGTCTGTCTGTCTGTCTGTGTCTGTGTGTGTGTACACACGTGTATAATTTATTTAGCTTTATTTTATTTTATTTTAGCTGTATTTTAAGGGATTGGCTCATACTGTTGTTAAGACTGAAGTCTGCAAGGCAGGTCAGCAGACAGGAAATTCAGGCAAGAGTTGATGCTGCGGTCCTGAGTCCGCAGGCTGAAAACCCAGGCAGAATTCCTGTTTTGTCATGTGAAGGCAAAATTCCTTCCCTTTAGGGACCATCAGGCTTTGCCCTTATGGCTTTCCAGTGATTGGAAGAGACCCACCTGCATTATCATGGGTCGTCTCCTTTATTCAGAGTCTTCTGATTTAGGCCAGCTTTGGTGGCTCACGTCTGTAATCCTTTGGGTGTCTGAGGCACTTTGGATGGCCGAGGCAGGAGGATCGCTTGAGCCCAGGAATTCAAGACCAGCCTTGGCAACATAGAGATGAGACACCATCTCTAAAAATACCCCAAAAAACAAAAAACAAAATATTCTAATTTAAATGTTAACCACATTTAAAAAGCAACATCTAGACTAAGTGTTTGACAACAACTGGGCACCATAGCCAAGCCAAGCTGACAATTAAAATTCACTATCTCAGAAGAGGTTTGACTTTAATATTCATGCTGAACATGGGCTGCAAAGACATAGAGAGGGCAGGACGGGGGAAGAGGAAGAAGGAAGAGCAGATGGAACCAGCGGCTGCCATGTTCTGCGTCCACAGCTACACTGCTGCCCACTCTCATCTGTCTAATACCTACCCACCCGTGCTGTTCAGACAAGGAAACCGCTACCTCAGTTGAGTAACTTACCAAGATCCATTGCACAGACAGCAGCACTGGGCTCAATGCAGGCAGGTCTGTTTCCATGCCCCATCCATGATACTCCACCTGCAGGGAGAACGAGGATGGAACTTGCTTAAATTTGTCGTGAAATGGACAGTTTAAGTGAAACCGTTTGACTGTTTTTGCTGCATAAGCCTTAGTGTTTCTTTTCAGTCTGCAAGATGGGCACCATTGGGGTAAAAATAACTTCCAGACATCAGCTACCCAGGTGAAGAACAAGGGCTCCTTTCTCTGCCTGGGTTTGGCATGTGTCTGATTTTTATCACATGGCATTAATGTATGGCTCTGCACTCTGGGCCACTGTTATGAATTATCATTTCCCATGTCTCCAGCACCTGGAAAGATGGTTTACTACATTGAAAGAAATAATAATTCAGGTATGTATTGACAAGCAAAGCAGTATATACTTACTCCATGTGAAGGGAGATGAATATCGCTCAGCGTTATTTAAATAATAGGTATCTCAATAGACATACAAATCTAAGTGGACTTAATCCATGTCTATTTGACGGACAAGCATGTAGTCCACGCTGTGTGGCCTGAAATTGACCATAGAACAATTGATTTGGCGGTTTTGAATTGCTGATCAATGGCACAGCCATTGATGGAACCCACTGTGTCAAGATTGTTGTGGGACTGGAACCTGGAGCCAGAGTACCTCCATTTAAAGAAACCATAAGTTAGCAATTCGGCTTTCTAAATTATTTTTTTAAACTATGTCCCAAGCCTTAAAACTCTATCTGCCCTCAGTCTTAGAAATAAACATATCTTTCTTTTGTTTCTTTCTGTTTTAGTGATGACACAAAAACAGTGTAACTGTATCAAAAATGAGTCCATTGTATTTGAAATTCTGGATGTTTTTGGAAAAGAATGACGTAGGATGAGAGTTTGAAAATAGAATTTTGAGGTATACATGAGAGGGGGCAATAGAAGCCATCACTGTTCATTCTTTTGGGATTTTCAGTTTCAGCCCCTGAAATACTGTGCAGGAACCTTGCGGTAAATTTTTCACAACATTCCCTGCCTTAGAAACCGCCCCGCAGGACCTTTTCTCCGAGGTCCTGCACGGCTCTGAGACAGCTCGTCACAGGGGAAGGTTATACACTGGTCTTGCTCACCAGCTGGCCCATCAATGATGCCCTTTTGTTGAACATCTCTCCAGCACACATCCTCCAGCTTCACAGATAGTCAAAAGAAGCCACAGGTAGAGTCAGGAACGTGGGGTATCTGCAGAAGACAGGCCTGCAAGTTTAATAAACTTTCTTGCTAGCATGACCAGAGTTAAGACTGTGTTTTCAAAAGGGATAAAGTGGTACAGACTAAAGTTAAATATTCATTTTTTAAGAAGCTTTAATATACAATCATATAAAATTGCAAAAATACACAAATGGGATAGTAACATAATGCCAAGTTATCATGCAGTTTTTTCTTTCCTTTTGAGTTCATCACTGCCACACATCTTGTTCCTTCCTCACCTGCCTCCCAGTCAGCCCCATGTCTTCCATCCCAGAGAGTCCACTGTCATCCCCAGGTGCTCATGCTTTCAGATTTCCTATTGTTCATATGGTCCATATAAACATATATTTACACACATAGTAAGGGCCCTTTGCTTGCCTTACAGAAGTGAGACCACATACTATAGACCCTTGTGTCCCTTTTGCTTCATATTTAGTAATATCTAACAGATGTTGTCACCTGGCATAATTCTAATTTAGTTTTTTGCAAGCAACCTGCAATGTTTTTGATATGGACGCATTGTGACGTATTCATTTTGTTGCCAATGTTGGACACTGCAACACCGTAATAATCATTTTTGTACTAAAATATTTACATAACTATGCTTTTTATTTCTACCATAGCTTTTCAGGGGTGGACTTGCTGAATTGAAGCACATGTTTGTGAAGTTGATGAATGTGGCCAGAGCTTCGCAAAGGCTGTAACAACGAACATTCTTCCCACATCCCGTAGGCACTAGGTATCTTCTGGTTTATTGCCTTCATTTGCCAAGCAAATAAGCATACCATGATATTTCACTGTTACTTTCATTCATGGGGATTTGAGCATCTTTTCACAGATGTGCTAGGTACATGAGTTGCTTCTTCGTGAATCACATTTTTATGGGTTTTTCTTTGTTTGTTTGTTTGTTTTGCCTGTTTTTCTATTTGAAGTTTATCTTGTTTGGGTTTCCAAGTTTTTTTTTTCTTTAAAATTGTGAATAACACTCTTTCTGCCCTCTGCTTTGTAGACGTTCTCCCATGACTGTTAGCTGACTTTTGGTGAAGTCTTTAAACTGTCTATATTCCTAGTTCCCCACTCTGGGCACATAGCCAGTTTGTGCCCTCTCCGTCTTGAAGGTGGCCATGTCTTCATGACTTACTTTGGCCAAAGGAAAGTGATTAGAAGTGAAGAGTTTTACTTCCAGCCTGAGGCTTGAGGCGTAAGGCTGCTATTTGCCATGGTTTCTCCCCTCCACCAGGGAGCTCAGTAACTTTCAACATGGTAATGCCTCTAAGAGCCTCCATCCCTGGATGACAAGCTTATGAATGTGGGAGTCACCCACACCCAACGGTGACCCAAGGTAGACATGGGGCCTGCACATTTGTTGTCTTTAGTTGCAGAAACAATTGTAGGTGTTGTCTAGTGCATCGTCCTAATTCATCCTGACTGATATCAAAATTGTTACATGGAACCAAGCTGCTTTACTGAAAAACAGAGAGAGAGAGAGAAATACGGATAGATGAATATAGAGAGACAGACAGGTGGATAGCTAGATAGATATCTCATTGGTTTGGGACTGATTAACATGCGATAATGATGGAATTATCAATCTGTGAAAGAATGATGTTCATTTTATGGTGGCAAAATGTTTGAAAAACTATTACCTGTGGAAACTTCGGCGGTAATAATAAACGAATAGCACTAAGGAAACAAGGCAGAAAATAAAAATATTTTCGTGTATTTATGTTTCTGTTGTCTGCATTTAAAAGTTATTGAAAGAAAGAAATTACTTCAAAAAATAATTAGTCCACTTGCAGGCAGTAATAACAGAAAATTGGGTTAATAAAGACTGTAATATAGATGAACAAGTAGACAACAGAAAAAATAGGGAAAATCAATGAAAGCAAGAGTTGGTTCTTCAAAAAGATGAACAAAATTGTCAAACCTTTAGCTGGATTGGCTAAGGGAAAAGAGGGAAGGCTCAAATAACTAAAATCAGAAGCGAAAGAAGGAAATTACAATCAATTTTACAGAAATATAAAGAATTATAAGAAAATACTATGAAAGATTTACAGCAATAAATTGGTTAACTTAGATAAACAGATAAATTTGTAGAAACATACACCCTACCAAGACTGAATCATGAAGAAATTGAAAATCTAAACAGACTTATAATGAGCAAGGAGATTGAATCAACACAAAAACCTCTCAATAAAGAAAAGCACAGGACCAGATGGCTTCACTGGTGAATCCTACCAAACATTTAAAGAAAAGCTAACATTAATTCTCCACAGTCTTTCAACACTTTCAAATTTATTCAATTAGGCCAGTGTTATCCTGATAACAAATCCAGAAAAAGTATTCCAAAAACAAACAAGCAAACACATGAACAAGAAAATACAGACCAATATTTCTGATAAATATGATGGAAAAGTCCTCAATAAAATACTGGCACAATTCAACAGCACATTAAGGGGATTGTATACCATAATCAAATGGCATTTGTTCCTGGAATGCAACGATGGTTAAACTATAAAAATCAATCAATGTCATATGCCACATTAAAAAATATTGGGGGAAAAACAAACTACATGATTATTCAAATGCAGAAAAAGCATTTGACAAAATTCAATACCCTTTCTTGATAAGAACACCAACAAACTAAGAATAGAAGAAAACTACATCAGCCAGGTGTGGTGTCTCATGCCTGTAATCCCGGCACTTTGGGAGGCTGAGGTGGGCAGATCACCTAAGGTCAGGAGTTCGAGACTAGCCAGACCAACATGGTGAAACCTCGTCTCTACTAAAAATACAAAATTAGCCAGGCATGGTGGTGCTTGCCTGTAATCCCAGCTACTCAGAAGGCTGAGGCAGGAGAATCACTTCAACCTGGGAGGTGGAGGTCGTGGTGAGCTGAGATCGTGCCATTGCACTCCTGCCTGGGCAACAAGAGTGAAAC
The DNA here is from genome assembly GCF_028885625.2 of Pongo pygmaeus. NCBI lineage: Eukaryota > Metazoa > Chordata > Mammalia > Primates > Hominidae > Pongo > Pongo pygmaeus. Next base: position 3,087,501 of record NC_072377.2, read on the forward strand.
TCTGTCTCAAAAAAAAAAAAAAAAAAAAACTTACACCAATGTAATAAAGGTTATACCTGAAAAGTCCAGAGATAACATCATACTCAAAGATGAAAGAGTGAAAATGTTTTCTCTAAGGTCACAAACAAGATAAGGATGCCCACTCTTGTGCCTTCTATTTAGCATAGTATTAAAAGGCTTCCGCAGGACAATTTGGCAAGATAAAGACATAAAAGGCATCAAGTTGTCTCTGTTTGCAGACATGATCTTATTTGTAAAAAACCCTAAATTCTACCAAAATTTGTTAGAACTAATAAATAAATACGGCAAAATTGCAAGACACAAAATCAATATGCAAAAATTGTTGTATTTCTGCACACTAACAATAAATGATCCAAAAAGGAAATAAGAAAACAATTTTGTTAACGATGGCATCAAAAAGAATAAAACACTTAGGAATAAACTTTATCAATTAGGTGAAAGACTTGTACAAAAAAATCCAAAATGTTGCTAAAAATTAAAGAAGACATAAATAAGTGGTAAAATATCAATGTTCATGGACTGGAAGATTTAATATTGTTAAGATGTCAGTACTAGAAAAAAGCAACCTACAGATTTAATGAAATCTTTGTAAAAATCTCAATGGCATTTATTTTTGCAGAAATAGAAAAATCTATCCTAATATTCATGTGAAATCTCAAGGGATTCTAAATAACCAGACAATCTTGAAAAAGAAGAACAAAGATGGACTCTTACTTCCTGATTTTGAAACTTAGTATAAAGGCACCATAATCAAAACCACAGTACGGTCATAAAGACAGATGTATAGACCAACAGAAGAGAAAAGAGAGCCCAGAAATAAATCCTCACATATTTGGTTAAATGATTTTCGATAAGAGTTTCTAGACCATTCTATGGAGAGGGCTGTCTTTTCAACAAATGGTGCTGAGACACTGAATATCCACTGGCAAAAAAAAGTGAAGTTGGATCCTCACCCTATTCCATAGACAATAGTCAATTCAAAGTGGATCAAATACCTAAACATAAGACCTAAAACTGTAACACTGTTAGAGGAAAACATAGAGAGAAAGCTTCATGGCATTGGATTTGGCAATGATTTCTTGAAGATGACACCAAAAACACAGACAACAAAAGTAACAATAGTAATATTGAACTGTATTGAAATTAAAAATGTCTGTATATCAAAGGACACTATCTATAGACTCAACAAGCAACACCTAAAATGGAGATAAATATTGACATATTTATCTGGTAAGGGGTTAATATACAGAATACGTAAAGTGTTTCTAAAAGTCAAGAACAAAAAAGAATTAAAAATGAGCCAAGGACTTGAATAGATATTTCTCTAAAGAAGATATACAAATGGCCAACAAGCACATGAAAAGATGCTCAATATAGCTAATCATTAGGGAAATGCAATGAAAACCACAATAGATAGGATGCCACCTCACGCCCATTAGCTGTGATAACAATAATAATTGTTGGCAAGGACACAGAGAAATTGGAAGCCTTGTGCACCGTTAGTGGAAATGTAAGGTTCTGAAGGACCTTATGCTAAGTGAAATAAGCTAACCACAAAAAGATGAACACTATATTATTCCACATATGTGAGGTACCTAGAATAGTCAAATTCACGGAGACAGAAAGTAGAATAGTGGTTACCAGGGGCTGGGGGAAGAGGGTGTGGAATGGGAGTTCTGGTTTACTGGGTATAGAGTTTCAATTTTGCTGAAGGAGTTCTGGAAATTGGCTGTATAACAATGTGAATGTTCTTAACACTATTGAACTACACACTTAAAAATGGTTTAAAATGAAGTCTCATTCCGGGCAGCTATAACACAGTACTGTAGACTGGTTGGCTTATAAACAGAAATTCATTGTTTATAGTTAGGAAATAAGTAAATTTCCTGACAGCATGGTTAGGTTCTGGCTTTCAGATTGCTGACTGGCTTTCATATTGCTGGCTTATTGTATCTTCGCATGCCAGAAAAAAAGCAAGAGCTGTTTCTGGGATCCCTTTTTCAAGGACACGAATCCACCTCATGACCTGATTACTTCAAAAGGCCCCACCTCCTAATGCCATCACACTGGGGGTACGGATTTCAACATATGAATTTGGGGGTCAGAGCATAAACATTCAGTCCATATTAAGATGATTAAAAATTGAATTTATGCTGGGCTTGGTGGCTCATGCCTATAATCCCATCACTTTGGGAGGCCAAGGCAGGTGTATCACCTGAGGTCAGGAGTTTGAAACCAGCCCGGTCAACGTGGTGAAATCCTGTCTCTACCAAAAATACAAAAGGTAGCTGGGTGTGGTGGCATGCACCTGTAGTCCCAGCTATTCAGGAGGCTGAGACAGAAGAATTGCTTGAACCCAGGAGGTGGAGGTTGCAGTAAGCCAAGATTGCACCACTGCACTCTAGCCTGGGTGACAGAGTGAGATTCCGTGTCAAAAGAAAAAAAAATGAATGTATAATTTTGAGGACTTTTAGTGTTGAAAGAGGTAATTACCTCTTATCCTCAAATGCTAGAGATAAAATTAAGAAAGTCTTGAAGCAACAAAGGGGAACTGGAACATAGCTTTGTGGCAAAGATTACATTAAGAACGTGGTCATTACACACATTCTGGAAACTTCTGAATGAGGGGATTTCAGAGTAGAGAAACAATAGAGAGTAGAGAAACAATAGAGAGAAACAGTAGAGAGTATAGTGGTTGGCAAATACTCTAACTTTGAAAAAGCAGCAGAAGTGGAGAGGAGGCTAAACGCGTGGACCTGTCACCAAGGGTGATAAGCACTAGGCACCCAAAATGTCCTTAGAGATGAAGCATGGAGGAGAGAGAACAAATGTAAAATGTACGTCTGGATGGGAGCCATGAGTGTGGATCTCGGCACATGGAACTGACCGGAATGCAAGACAGACGGATGAGAAACTAACCAAAGTGGCGAGATGCTTATGCTGTCAAAAGAACCACCAGGCTGGACTGAGATTTCAGATAACCCTTCGTCCCTAACTGTTTACAAGCAAGAAGTGGGATTAGAAGATGCTCAGCTTCTAAGAAAATCAAGATCTTCATGTGGTCAAGGATGAAAATGAAGAAGAAATAATCTTCTAAGAAATGAAGCCAATATTTACAGAAAAAAATGCATATAAAATGACTACCAAGGAATAGAATTAGGAGCTAATCAAGAAAAATAAAATATATACTCCCAGGATAGGAAGCTCTCAAAATATTAGTCTGGAAAAGATTTCAGGCCAGGCACGGTGGCTCACGCCTGTAATCCCAGCACTTGGGAGGCTGAGGCAGGTGGATCACCTGAGGTCAGGAATTCAAGACCAGTCTGACCAACATGGTGAAACCCTGTCTCTACTAAAAATACAAAAATTGGCCGGGCAAGGTGGCGCGCACCTGTAATCCCAGCTACTCAGAAGGCTGAGGCAGGAAAATCGCTTCAACCCGGAAGGTGGAGGTTGCAGTGAGCCGAGATCACGCCATTGCACTCCAGCCTGGTGACAGAGCAAGACTCTGTCTCAAAAAAAAAAAAAAAGATTTCAAAATATCATAACAAAAAAGAGTTCAAAATATGAACTGTTTGTGTCACATTCTTTTCCTTTCCAGGTAAGAGTGTTTGTTGCCATTATCCTCTTCCTGTGTCACCATTGTATCCTGAGTCTGTCAGGGGGTTGGGGGAGATTGATGGCAGGGGTTGGGGTGGGAGTTATTGTAGCTTTCTCCTTAAATCCTACAGCTCATGATTTGAGGTGGAGGCTACACTTCTCCATAGCAATCCTTAACTTTTGGTTTGATGTCATGACTAGATTTGAGAAGATGCTGAGAGTATTTTGAGTGGAAGAAAAAATCAGCCAAATATTTGGTGACCAGAAGGGTGGAGTATGCGGTCAGTAGCGCTATTTGTAAATATTTCTGGTTCTCCTCCTTTTGAGCTCATGATAGGATTGTACTCTCCTCTCCTCTCTAAACCAGTCATAGGAGTGAGTGGCTTGGCCAGCAAAATTTGAGCAACTCACCAGCATCACTTCAACAGAGCCAGATAACTGAGTAAGCCATAGGACCAAGGAATGGCTTGCGATGTGTGCGCTCCGCTAAAGTGGCCGGTGACCTTCTAAGTTGGGACACCTCCAGTCACTCGAGATGGACACGTGCCCTGAGCGAAAAAAACCTTTGCTGCTTAAGACAACTGAGATCTGGGTGCTGTGTGTTGTTGTGCCATGACTTGGCTCATTTTGACTGAAACTGCTGCTGAATGTGTCTCTGATGTCTTTTCCTAGGCAAAAACTTTTTATTATTATTATTATACTTTAAGTTCTAGGGTACATGTGCACAACGTGCAGGTTTGTTACATATGTATACATGTGCTATGTTGGTGTCCTGCACCCATTAACTCATCATTTACATTAGGTATATCTCTTAATGCTATCCCTCCCCCCTCCCCCCACCCTACAACAGGCCCCAGTGTGTGATGTTCCCGAGGCAAAAACTTTTAAGGCCTTTCTTGTGGTTTCTTATGTTCAGCTTCTCATTCTGAACCTCCGGGCTTCCGGTGTTCAGCTTCTCATTCCAAACCTCCGGGCTTCCGGTGTTCAGCTTCTCATTAGGAACCTCTGGGCTTCCGGTGTTGTCTGGGAAGATCTCTCACATGCCAACTGGACATGTTCTTAGTCTTCATGATTCCGTCATCCTCCCTGGGATCAAATCCAGATCAGCCGCCTTCGGCGTGTTCCAGCAGGACCCTCTCCCTCTACCCTGTCGGTTCCCCTACATCCTGTATGAGAAATCAAGGGAACTGGTTGTTTTAGTGGAAGACAGAGTTGCTTAGATGCAGCCATCTTTTCACTTTCTATAAGAGTCTGGAATAGCGAGTCTAGGGGAACACAGGGCCCTAGCGACTCCCTCAAAGCCAAACCTGTCTCTCGTCTCCTTCCTGGGACTGCCAGATAGCCACAAACTGGATTTTCTTACCTTCGCCTCTGAAAGCTCATTATTTATTGTCCCTCAGAAACAGCTCTCTATCCACATAGCTTTATTCAAAAAGGTCATTCTTTTTTATTATTATTATTATTATACTTTAAGTTTTAGGGTACATGTGCACAATGTGCAGGTTTGTTACATATGTATACATGTGCCATGTTGGTGTGCTGCACTCATTAACTCGTCATTTAGCATTAGGTATATCTCCTAATGCTATCCCTCCCCCCTCCCCCCACCCCACAACAGGCCCCAGTGTGTGATGTTCCCCTTCCTGTGCCCATGTGTTCTCATTAGGAGGAAGGAACCACTCTGAAAAACCTTCATCACACTATCACCGTCAGAGGCACTGAGATGGCAGCATGCTGCCCACCATGCTGACGTCTTTCTCCCTCACTTCCTCCATGGAAAAGATCACGGACACTTTTTATTTTATTGCAATTATATAGCAGATCTTTCAAAGCTAAAAGTTCCCCCTAAGTCTAGAGGTTAATTTTTCCAATTTACTTTATTATAAATGGATACAAGAGTCTGATCTCAAAATTAGTGAAAGACAAGAGAAAAAAAAAACTGACATGTGCTAAAAGAGTGAAAAGAAAGGTTCCTATTCTCATAAGTCGAAAGCAACATTCCATTCACAGAACATGTGAGGGGGAAACGTGCTGAAGTGTTTTTTGATATGGTCCAAGTGGTTCCTACTGTGAGAACTGTCACTGTCCTTGACACCCCAGTCTACAAAGGAGACTCTTTAACGGGATGACAACCTGAGTTTGTCTGAGTTCCATTTGGAAGTTTGGAAAGAAAGAAGATGGCTGAAGGGGCTCCCTTAATGGCTTTTACTTATTTAATTTAATTTTGCTTTTATTTATTTTTCAGGCAGAGTCTTGCTCTGTCACCCAGGCTAGAGTAGAATGGCATGATCTTGGCTCACCGCAACCTCCACCTCCCTGGTTCAAGCCATTCTCCTGCCTCAGCTTCCCTAGTAGCTGGGGTTACAGGCACCTGCCATACTGCCCTGCTAATTTTTGTATTTTTCGTAGAGATGGGGTTTCGCCATGTTGGCCAAGCTGGTCTCAAACTCCTTACCTCAGGTGATGAGCCCAATTCCACCTCCCAGAGTGCTGGGATTACAGGTGTGAGCCACCTCGCCCAGCCCCTTAATGGCTTTTCAAAACAGCATTCGGTATAAAAGGATTGTGCCTCTAATTCTTAACAATACACCTTCAGTACTGTGTCCCTGCTCACCAGAGATGAGGAGACTCAGTGGCTCCTACACTGGGAAGAGGACAGTTTTGGGTGAGGTCAGATGATGGAGTTTGCATGGCCCTCTGTGAGCCTTGTGAAAATCAGTTCTCTTTGCCCTGCAGACATGCTATGTGGAGCCTTCAGCATCAGGCTCCACAATGTGCAGGAGTTTTGAGGGAGGATCAACCTTCTAAAAAGCAGGCGTGGCCAAGATTGGCTTTGGTGTCCTCAAACACTGCCTGTCTTTGGTCTAATAAGCCACCCACGGGCTCCCCAGCAGGTCATGTGTCTCTAAAGAAATGTTCAGAACCAGGCCTATGAGGAAAACCAGGTGGACCAGCCCTCCAGCCCCACAGCAGGCTTCCCGTGGACAGAACAGAGGTGCCAGCAGATTTCCCAAACCCAAAAACTCCAAACAGCATTCCAGGGCTTGCTTTGCTAAGCTCAAACCTCAGAGTCCCTCCGTTTCCTGTTACCAGTAACTGACGATTGTTTCTTAGACAGTGTTGGCTGATGGGATTTCTGGGGCTTGCGGGTTCAGCGTTCTCAACAATCTCTGACGAGTGAGGTGGTTAGAGAGATTACCCACTTTTGCAGCGGATTTTGCCTAAGTGATGCTATGATTGAGGGCCCTGGAGTCTGCTCCTATTTTGGGAAGGCTCACGGTGTCCTGGGGTTATCAGTGCTCACAACATCACACTCAGGTTATCTGGAAGACGCCAGCGTGGGCAGAGTGTGAAGTGAGGAAGTGCTGTTTGCTGGCAGTATACAGCAGCCTCCCCTGGCAGTTCGCTACTTGTAGGGGTGGGTTTGCCTTCAGAGCAGGAAGAGGTAATTACGATAGCCCAGAGTGGGAAGGAACCAAGTTTCCATCTGGTAGGAGCTGGCCAGGCCATGCAAACTTCCTAAAAAGACGAAGTTTCACGTAGCTTCGGGGAGTCTGATAGTCATTGCAGAGACCAATGTTGACAACTGATATATCAGGGGGACTTTATACTCTTAAAGATTAAATCATTCTATTGAAATAAAATACTCTATTTTAAATACATACGGTGAATGAGAACTTTTGCCGCAATTTGTAAAATTATGCTTTGTTGCTAAAAGAGCCTAAGGGTATAAGTACAAATGAAATGACACTAATTAAAACATAAAACGGCAGAAGGGGTGATTTTATCATGTAAGTTCAAAAGAACCGGGAAAAAAAGCAAACATATGTGTTTCTACCATTGGGGGAAAACTTGCTGGAAAAGGCTGGGTGCCCTGCCCCGCCACTCAGGAGACTAGGCCCTTATGTGAGGCCATCTGTCACCTAGGTGAATGTCACGATCTATGCCTAAGTCACTTGCGAGCTCACAAGGAATTCGGATGGCATCACTCAAAACAAGAAATGCCAGGGGGTGGAGAGAAGCAGCACAAGGAATCCCACGGAGGCCAACACACGTCTGTGTAGCGCGAAGATGGTTTCCAGGAACTCTTGTTCCACCACGGTCTTTTCTGGTCCCTGTCTCTATTGTACTTACTACTTAAGATCATACCCCGGCCAGGCACGGTGGCTCAAGCCTGTAATCCCAGCACTTTGGGAGGCTGAGGTGGGAGAATCACCTGAGGTCAGGAGTTTGAGACCACCCTGGCCAACATGGTAAAACCCCGTCTCTACTAAAAATATAAAAATTAGCCGGGTGTGATGGCAGCTGCCTGTAATCCCAGCTACTTGGGAGGCTGAGGCATGAGAATCTCTTGAACCCGAGAGATGGAGGTTGCAGTGAGCCGAGATCGTGCCATTGTACTACTACCTGGGCGACAGAGTGAGACTCCACCTCAAAAAAAAAAAAAGAGTATACCCCATGTATATCCACACGTAGCTATATCTATGTCCATAACCATCTGTGTCTGTATTCATATACATATTTCTGTATCTATATCAATTTTTCTCTATACATAAACATACATCTATAACCATTTCATGCATATCTGTATCATATCTTTATCTATATAAATTTCCATGTCTGTAATTCTGAATTGTTATGGATTCATATATCTCCATCTGATCTATTTCCATATCTACATCTGTATCTATCTGTATGTTCCTTTCCCAGAGCTGCCCTAACAAAGTATCCCCCACTGGGTGACCTAAGCAACAGAAATGCATTCTCTCCTGTTTTAGAGCCTGAAGCCTGAGGGCTGTGAGGGAGGCTCTGCTCTGTGCCCCTGTCCCAGCTTCCAGCCCTTGCTGGCCATCGCCCCATCTCTGCCCATGTGTGCACACGGCCATCCCATTGTATGTGTCCGTCTCCACGTCCAAATGTCCCCTTTTGATAACGACGCTGGTCATGTTGGATTACTCCCATATGACCTCATCTTAACTAATTCTTTTGCAGTGACTCTATTTCCAGGTAAGGTCATATTCTGAGGTAGTGGGGATTAGGACTTTGATGCAGGAAATTGGGGGAGGGGGGACGTGATTCAGCTCATAACCGTCTGCACCTGTTTCTGAGGCTGCACTCACCTGTATGTCTTCCTATCATTCTCATTGTCATTTGGAAAAAAAAAAAAAAGACAAGTAGAGAGTAAAAAACATACTTCATAACCCCACACTTAGAGATAAGCACTAATAGTTTAATCACTTTTCTTTTTTACGTAATAGTTCCATGTTTACATAATGTTTTACATGGGTGGTATATTATTGCATTTGTATCTTCATGCCTTGCTTTTCAAGGTTATATCACACAAGCATTTTCCAACATCGTGAAATGTTTTTGTTGCTTGCCATATGTTCATTCAGGTAACTTGGCCAGAACATAGAAAAGCATCCTTTAGTGATTTGACATTTAAAATCCTGATAATCCCGTGGAACATTTCATGGGTCATCTTTGTGCATAAAGTTTTCCTGGACTTAGTGCTACAGTCTGGGATTTTAGTCTTACACTCGGGGTGTTAAGCTTAGGTGTATTCGCGTCATAAGGCTCTTGAGACCTCTCACCGGTAGCTTTGGGAGAGGTTCTGTCTATACATCTCCCACCAGCCTGGCTCTCAGTGTCTTTGGGTGCCAAGGGCAATGGCCACAGGGCAGCAAATGCCAGCGTTCTCAGGAGGTCCTTCTCCATCCCGTTGCATGCAGCTTGGGTGCCAACTTCAGCGTAATCAGAGAAACAGAGCGCTGTCCCGTAGACTGGACCTGGTGCATTATTTCACTCAAATTTGATGCCCTCAAGGAATTCACACAAGTCAAAAAAATTTTCACAGAAACCATTGATTTCAGGTGTGCCAAACATTCCATGAACAGAAGAAAATCCCTAAGATAATGACCCGCAGTATGGGGTTTCTCCTTGGGCTCATTGGAGGCCCAAGGTGATGGACACTTCCATAAACATTTTGTTTCTCATGAAGTAAATCTTGGATTACCAGTTTCCAATCTCAAAATGCATAATTTCTCATTTTCATTCATTTCTCCTTTATTGAATACTTAAGATAATACATTCAAATTATGAGAACTGCCAGTTACATAAAAGTGGTAAAACTCAGGTATGAAGCGTTTTAAGTTACAGGCCCAGTATTCAACTGGTTGCCACAAACTGGCAATGATGGCCGCATTAACAATTGTCCCCAAAGTCAGCCATGCTCATGGCTGGATCCTAGGCCCCAGAGGCTCAGGCCTGGCAGGAGTAACGAGGGACCTCTGCGTCGGGAGTCTCTGACAGACTTAGTGGAACTTGTTTTCCAAAGAAAACAAGCTCAGATTCGGCATCGCAGTGCACGTGCTGGGTCTTTGGGATGGATTCTTGCTGAGAAACCTGATTCTGAAAAGGTCACATGATTGATATAAAGATGTAAATATCCATCGTTCTCCTCTTTGGTGCTAATTTATTAACATGATGAAGGCACGGGTTGATGTTCTGAGAGTCAGGTGCTCACACCTATCTTGTACTTGGAGTGGTAAGAATGTAGGATTCTTGGCCAGGCGCAGTGGCTCATGCCCGTAATCCCAGCACTTTGGGAGGCTGAGGCAGGCAGATCACGAGGTCAGGAGTTCAAGACTAGCCTGACCAATATGGTGAAAACCCGTCTCTACTAAAAATACAAAAATGAGCTGGGCGTGGTGGTGCGTGCCTGTCATCCCAGCTATTCGGGAGGCTGAGACAGGAGGATCGCTCGAACTCGGGAGGCAGAGGTTGCAGTGAGCTGAGATCGCACCACTGCATTCCAGCCTGGGTGACAGAGCAAGACCATGTCTAAAAAAAAAAAAAAACAAACAAAAAAAACATATCTGTGATGTAACCAAAAACCACCTGTGCCCCTAAAACTCCTGAAATGAAAGTACAAATTTTTTTAAAAAGAAGTCTCTGTTTTGTGCCTACCCCTCAAATGCATGGGATAGGAAGTCTCCAGGGTGACCCCCTTCTTACTGCCCCGAGGGTGGAGGTCGGCCCCACTGGACCCCTGATCCTGTTCACAACAGCGAAGTCCTGAGAGGAGATGGATTTGATTAAGCAGCTCAGGGCTCCTGCACAAAAACAAAATGGCTAAAGGAAGGGTTTGCTCTCAGCCCTGCACTCCCATCTCCGCCCCTGTGGAAGCCCCATTCCTCCACCCACCAGGCACCAAGACAGGCTCTCCCTATGTTAATTCTCCATCACTGCCAACTCCCACTGGCTCAGTGTGAAACTTAGCTCTAAGAAGTTGTGTGTTGTAGCATTCTATTGCATTCTTTTAAAAAAAAATCTTGGACTAATATTCAAGTATGTTTATTTGGAGAATACGTTAAATTAAAGCATCATGTTTCTGAACCTTCAAAAAACAAAGACACTTATTTAATATGTGAGCATTAAACATATGTGGAGACATTTGTCAGAAACCTGAGAGAGCTGAATTTTGTGTTTAATAACAGAAACGTGTTTTGCTTTTATTTGTAATGATTTTTACGGTAGCAGCAACTGTGATGACCGTGCTTGCCTTCTGATGAATGCTTTGTAGATGGCAGAACCACATGCCTTGGCCTCTCCTGATGTCTGTGTGCTCCTGGGCTCCATGGTGCCCCTCTTAGGCTCAACTCTGATCTCCAGGGCTCTAGCCGCCATGTTACTGCCCACAACCACGATTTCTGGAGTTCACTTCCCCACTTGCTTTCTCCCTCTCCTTGGCCTCTAGGTTGAGCACCTTCCTTGGGGTTCCTATTTCCTTCTTGCATCTCTTTGTCCTTCACTGTGGGCATATAATTCCCCCAAAGCATCCTGCATGGCCACTAGCAGTGACCTCACTGCAACTCTGGACAAGAGGCCTCACACCATCCAGGGCCCGGGACCCCTCCTCTTCTAGCCCCAAGAAAATAGACACCATTTTCTTACTGCAAGGTAAAATGCGATAAACCATAAAGAAAAGTGTCATATATGTTTGTCAAATGAGACCATTATCATTGGCCATCTTAATTTGTTTTCTCTGGAATTACTCATTTTAATGCTAGCAATATTTATGTGTGTCCTTCAAATGTGTTCACATATCCTGATGTGACTTGTCTGGAATTTCTTTCAATCTCATGTAAATATTTCTGAAGCATAAACATTAATATATTACATGTTGCCGACTTCTTTATGCCTTCCACACCTCACAGGTGAGGGCTCCAGGGCTGCTTTACTTTTCAGTTAAAACAAACTAAGATTTCTTAGATACAGCATGGGTTCTGTTGGATTTATACACAGCTGATAGTCTCTCTTGGCAAATCAACTCTAATAGCATATGAAGAGGTGTGTGTTCAAACATTCATTTCTAAAAACCCAGAATAAACATGTTCAATAAACTAAATGAACATTGTAAAAGACATACAAGCAAAGTGCTGGTTAATTGCTATGTAGATATCTAGTAGACAATTATCATTAATCTTTGTATTATATTAACAATTAATCAAAATAACTAAGACATAGTCATATATCTTATAGCAAATCTAATAAAAATGATTAGATAAAACACACAAAGTTAAAATGTGTAAGTTTTGTCATGATTGATTCTAATAGCCACAGATGCGGAATTCCAAAGGTGTCCTTGGGGTGGAACACGCGATTAGCATTATCAATGAGCACTGATTCGCGTTCTGGGAAACAACAGAAATATCTACCATAGATTTTGGTTTCAAAGGTGAAATGTCTTCCCAGATTAGGCTGGGCGCAGTGGATCACGCCTGTAATCCCAGCACTTTGGGAGGCCGAGGCGGGCGGATCACGAGGTCAGGAGATCGAGACCACGGTGAAACCCCGTCTCTACTAAAAATACAAAAAATTAGCCGGGCGTGGTGGCAGGTGCCTGCAGTCCCAGCCACTCGCCAGGCTGAAGCAGGAGAATGGCGTGAACCCGGGAGGCGGAGCTTGCAGTGAGCCAAGATCGCGCCACTGCACTCCAGCCTGGGCGACAGAGCGAGACTCCTTCTCAAAAAAAAAAAAAGAAATGTCTTCCCAGATTAAAATGGATTGCAATCTTCTTTCTAAAGGCATTTTGTGGTCATCATTGTAAAGCTGGAGCGTCAGGTTCACATCCCCTGATCCCTCAGCAGACAGAACCTGCTTGTTTTTGGTGCCAAAAAGTGAACATCTGACTTGGAGAGCACTTACCCGCTCCAGTGAAAGGAAGAGAAAGACCCTGCTCTTTAAGTCTGAAGAAAGGTGACCGTGAAGGTCTCTGTGGGTGGTTAAAGGCAAGATGTAATTAGGATTTCAGTAATGATCACCAAAAAGGGAGAAAGACAAAATACATTTAAAAACAAGTCTTGAAACTAGAAACTTCTATATTTTCCCAGTGCTAAAAATGAGCTATGTTTTACAAACCTGAAGCTTGGTGATGTTGAGTGATGTAGTGAGAGGAGGTGGAGCATTGCACTCGGTACATTAATGTCTTCAAAGAGTTTAGCTTGCCTAGCAAAACTCTCTGTCTGTCTCTTCCTCCCCTTCCCTCCCTCTTCTTTTTCTCGCTTTCTCTGTCTCTTTTCTTTTCTCTCTGTCTTGCTCTGTCTCTTTTCTTTCTTTCTCTGTCTCTTTTCCTTCTTTCTCTGTCTCTTTTCCTCTCTCTTTCTCTGTCTCTTTTCTTTCTTGCTTTCTCTCTCTTTTCTTCTTTCTCTGTCTCTTTTCTTTCCCACTTTCTCTGTCTCTTTTCTTCTCTTTGTGTCTTTCTCTGTCTCCATATCTCTCCACAGATAGAAAGATAGATACTACACAGTTGGATAGACAGGCAGGTAGAAGACAGATAGATAGATGGATAGATAGGTGGATAGATAAATGATAGATGGATGAATAGACAGCTATAGATGGATAAGTGGATGGATAGATAGATAGATGATAGATGGGTAATAGGTAGATGGATCATAGATAGATGGATAGATGTTAGATGGATGGGTATATAGATAGATGATGGATGGATGATAGATGGACAGATGGATACTTAGGTACGTAGATGATAGATAGATGGATAATACATAGATGGATGATAGATGGATGGATAATAGATGGATAGTTGGGTATATAGATGATAGATGGATAGATGATAGATGGGTAACAGGTAGATGGATCATAGATAGATGGATAGATGGATAGATGATAGATGGATAATACATAGACAAATTATAGATGGATAGATGATAGATGGATAGATGGATAGATGGATAGATGGTAGATGGATAGATGGATAGATGGTAGATGGTAGATGGATAGATGGATAGATAGTAGATGGTAGATGGACAGATGGATGGATGGTAGATGGATGGATGATAGATAGATGGATAATACATGGATGGATGATAGATGGATAGATGTGAGATGGATAGTTCGGTATATAGATGATAGATAGATGGATAATACATAGATGGATTATAGATGGATAGATGATAGATGGATAGTTGGGTATATAGATAGATGATAGATGGATACATGATAGACGGATAGATGGATAGATGGATAGATGATAGATAGATAATGGGTATATAGACAGATGACAGATGGATAGATGGTAGATGGATAGATGGTAGATAGATGGAAAATACATAGATGGGTGATAGATGGATAGATGCTAGATGGATAGTTGGATATATAGATGATAGATAAATGGATAATACATAGATAGATGCTAGATGGTTAGATGGATAGATGATGGATGATAGATAGATCAGTAACTGACTGATTCCCAGGAGAACCTTGGTTCTCCCTTTCTATGGGTGCTGAAGTTTGCACAATGGGAGGAGGCTGGCTTTGGATCTACTTTGCCTGGGTCAGATCTTGACTTCAGAACTCTGGGAAACAGAATAAGATATTATGAAGAGCATGATGCCTTAATTTGCATCCTCTGTAGCTAGTTCAAAGTTGTTGTTTCGAATTCAAACAGGTGTGTTTCCCTTCCCCTCCTGTGATTTGTCTGCATGCTGGTCACTGGTCTGAGGGAGTCTGCGATCTTCTATTTGGTAAGGGACTACAGCCATGTGAGGCCAGGTCCCCACAACTGTCTGCCAGGGTCCCTCAGAGCCAGCGTTCATGCCTGTGGATGCTCACGGTCCCCCACGATGGGAGGGGGACCCCATGCTGTGCCCACAGCAGGGCCTATGTTTCAACATTGCTGTCTCCAGGTCCCCAGCGACAAGTGTGCCTACTGGTCCCCCAGGCAGTCTGTGAGGGTAGGGAGGCTGCAGCTGTGCGCAATGCAGGCCTGCTTCAAAAAACTTCAGGTGTTCACAACACAGGATATAGAGGAGAAGGGGACACCAGGGCACTGCCAGACCCGGCAAACAAGGAAGGCTTCCCGGGAGAAGCCATCAGCACCCATCCCGTCCTCATGCTGTCGAGGATGAGCCCCTCAAGACTCTACGGAAAGCACCGCCCGGAACTCTTGGAAGGTGGCTCATGTTAGCTTAACATCCACACAGCCGCTGTGAAGACACGATGTGCTCCTAAATGGGGGGTATTTTACTGTCTAAATTACTCCCTCCAGAAATTCGTCTCCCATGGTTCCAGAGGCTGGAAGTCCAGGACTAAGACATCTGCAGATTTGGCGTCTGGCAATGCCTCCTGTCCCAGTTCATGGAAGGTGCCTTCTCACTGTGTCCCCATGGGGTGGAGAGGGCAAGGGGACTACTTGGGGTCCTTCTTTTAAGGGCACTAACCTTATTTACGATGGCTCCACCCCCATGATGAAATCACCTCCCAAAGGCCCCAGTTCCTAATAGCATCCCCTTGAGGGTGAGAGTTTTGACACTGGAATTTTGGGGAACACAGACGTTCAGACCACAGCAATGCTGAAACTATTTCTGAAAAGAATTCAACACATCAATAAAACTGTGCATGGCCCTGTTTCAACACAGCCCTGGAGGGCGAGCCAAGCCCATCCTGCCCGGGGGACGTTCCGCACCCCCGTCAGCTCAGAACTGCCTGTCTCCCTGCTCATTTCAGAAGGTTCATGTTCAAAGTGAATGCAGGCGTTTTCGTGTCCCCTCCCCAGCCCCAGCTCACACTTGAGGGCCGGGGGGAACAATGAGTGTGCCTGGGCAGCCAGGTGCGTGCCCTCTCACCTAAGGAACCACGTGTAGAGTTAGGTGCTCTGCTGTCTGGGGAGGAGATTAGGTCTGGGGTCTTGTCCCAGACAAGAGACTCCCCCTAAATTAGGTTAAAAAAGGAGTGCCGGGACCAGGCGTTGGGGTTCTACATGGCTGCTGCCACCCCTAGGATCTCATCAGGAGACACCTGCCCCACTCAGGCCTCCAGGGCCAGCCCCACAGCAGCACCACCCCTCCATCGGCCCTGAAGCCAGGCACAGACCTCAGTCTCCCACCTTCCTCCCACTGCTGGAGGGAATCCAGGCTAGAGACCCCTCCCTCCCACACATGGTGGGTCTGGTCCATTCCACTTCCTGCCGGTGGAGGCCAGGCCAAGACCACCTCGAGCCCCGTCACCGACTCCTGGGCACTGCTGGGGACATGGGTGTTGCTGGTGCTTCCGGCCCCTCAAATGCCAGGCTCTGTCTTCACAGAAAACCACAAGAGCAAACAGGAGACGGATCGGGAAGTTCAGGCATTAGGAATCACAGGCTTGGACAGGAGGCTCACCAGACAGGGAGTATAAGTGAATGCGCTGTCCTCCTGGTGCCACAGCCATCCCACACCATGAGCCACCCGCCAGGGAGGGCTGCTGCCACCTGCCTCCTTTCTCTCCCTTGGGCCCTGATGGAGAAGCGTAGCCTGGACAGCCACAGGGGAGGGTAGAGGAGGGGAGAACCGGGACCAGGCCTGTGGACAGAGCCAGAGGCTGTCCTCTCTGCTGGATCTCCGGAAAGACAGAGGCCACTGCTCAGGGAGAGGCCCCTGCAAGGACCAGCACGGCACAGGGGCCTGGAGACACACCTGGGAGGAGACTGCCAGCCGGTACACACCAAGGACGTGTCACAGCAGGAGTGGCTTGTCCCCAGGCCCCAGCCTCGGCTCTGTCCCCCACCTCCCATCTCCCCCAAGCCCCTTGTCCATGTGACCCTCCCCCGTCACCCATTCCTCTCTGACTCTGCAGGGGCCTTCCAGTGAGAGGCCACCTCCAGCTGCGTGGGGCTGAGCGCCTGAATCTGCTCACTCAGATGTAGAATGGGGACAGAGGCCCACCTGGGACGAAGGAAGCTGCGGGGCCTCCCCAAGTGTGAGGAATGCGCCCCTGGCCCTCCGGGAGCCCGGGCCTCTCCAGATCCCTAACAATGTCATTTACACTTCTTTGGCTTCTTTTCTCCTAGGACACATTTTCATTTCCATGCTTCCTAAGTCCTCCCTGCCTGCTCCCCTCTCCCAACCCAGCCCAGCCCCCAGGCCACGCTTGTGCGGGTACCAAGGAGAAGAGGAACTAATGATTGACAGGTAGATTTTCTTGATTTTCAGTGTTGGCCCAAACTTAGAAAACCTTTGGCAGGCAAAGGAAGCCCATTCATCCACTAGGCTCTAGGTGGAGTGCTCTAGGCCACAGAGCAAAATCCGAACAGCTTATCTCCATTTAGGGAAATTTGTTCCTGACAAACTCTGACTGTACCATCACACCTCCTCTCCCCCTACAAAGTCCATTCTCCCTCCCCCAGCCCTTGGAGCCTCTGGATAGAGCTCTCTTTGTGATTAATTCTATGTCTCTCTCCTTTAAATTCCTGTCAACACTGGGCCATCACCGACTGCTGGCCACTGCTGGGGACATGAGTGTTGCTGCTGCTTCCTGTCCCTCAAATGCGATGCCTCCATCTTCACAGAGAACCCACAGCAAACAGGAGACAGACAGGAAAGGGCAAGCACTGGGAAATAAAAGATGGGCACAAAGTTTTCAGAGGAAGGATCGGGTGCTGGGTGCGGTGGCTCATGCCTGTAATTCCAGCACTTTGGGAGGCTGAGGTGGACAGATCTCCTACGGTCAGGAGTTCGAGACCAGCCCGGCCAACATGATGAAACCCCGTCTACACTAAAAATACAAAATTAGCCAGTTGTGGTGGCAGGCGCCTGTAATCCCAGCTACTGGAGAGGCTGAGGCAGGAGAATCGCTTGAACCTGAAAGGCAAAAGTTGCAGCGCCAAGATTGCACCATTGCACTCCAGTGTGGGTGACAGAGCGAGTCTCCATCTGAAAAAAAAAAGAATAGGGATGGGGAAGAGGAGACAGGAGGGAGAGGCGGACACACCTGGGGAAACAGCGTCTTCTGAGAAAACACAGCGCGAAAATAAGAATAGTTTCATACAAACACTTAAAACCAGAAGACATGGCAGGGGAGGGCTGGTAGCAGGCTTCCATCAGGGCACTGTTCTGCAGCTTAAAATGTCACCAAACTCTCCCCAGAGGGGCTGCTGATGAGAACCGCCCTCCGGGAAGGCATACTCTCTGAGCAAGACAGCCTGAGTTCACCCGGCCTCTTGGGCCTTTGATCACAGGATCCTATTTTGGAATCAACGTTTGTGTCTGCCATTGCTCAAGGCCCATCCTGTCATCGGGCCACATCCTAAATTCAACCTAAGCTCTGCTTTCCGCAGAGGAGGTGGGGCTGGGCCTAGGAGTGTCATCGGCCACAGGACGGCTGCCTGCTCTCATCCACCCTGAGAAGCAACTGCTGGCCAGAGGAAAACAATTCAGCCAGAAGACACAAAGTCAGAGAACAGAGACCAGCATGGAAGAATTGAAGCCCTGGTGTGAAATAATTTTTGCTCAGTTGAACCCAGCCATGAGCTCCCGAGTGGGAATAAGAAGAGTTTCAGCCTCAAGCAGGGACCCCAGGCCACAGGGGTGTTGCCGGGTGAGGAGGCTGCATTTGTGTTGGCATCAAGTGCATTTGTCTTCCGGGTAGAGCCAAATAAAAGCAGGTGAAGACAATTAACACGGAATTAGGGTGCAAACCCTAGAATGCATTTCCTTCATCTCCCCCATCCATCTGCAGGGCGGGAAGGGGGGTGAACCCGCCCCCCGGCTGACACAGTGATGAGCAATGGCAATTTGCCTTAAAAACCCTAACGAGTGGATCATTGCTGCAGAGGAACGGGAGAACCCTCCAGGCCCCCGGCGGCCGCGTGCCACGGTCGACTGTGCAGTAACCAGGCAGAGCACAATGACATCCCAGCCTCGCTCCCCAGATAAAAATTTCTCTCCCTCCACTTTTGCAAAGGTAACGAGGAAGTAATGAGGCTTGACTTGAATTTTTTCAGCCCTGGCTTTCCCTCCTTCCCCAGCAGGTCCCCCAGGATGGCATAAGACGCTGGGTTTCTATAAAAGCTGTGCTGTGGCTGGGTGGAGGAGCGGAGTCGGGCTCTGTGGCCTCAGAGGCCGCTTGCAAGAGTTCAGATAAACCCAGGCCCCTTTCAGCGCGTCCGTCTGCTCTGATCGGCTCCACTGAATAAGACGATTTGAGGATGTGCAGGCCCGGCCATGCAGCTCCCTGTTTATTTTACCACTTGATGGATAGAAAGCCCTGACCTTTCCCAGCTACCTTTTCCCCCACCTCCTCCCCCAGCCCCAGCCGTGTTCCTTTCCTGCTTTTTGTCTCTTTTGCAGCTTTACCACATTCAACTGTGCAAATAGTAAAATCCCAAAAAGGTAGGCGGAAGGGCTGTTTGAGATCATTAGCTTAATTTGAGCTGAAAGGTCTTTGTTGTAAGTTGGGGAGGGGAAGGACCCGGGGACCTTAGCTGAGTGTTCTGCTGGCAAGCTTGTTGAGATATGATTGCCTTTGTTGTGATAATCTGAAATTAATTTGCACTTGAACCCATCTTTCTTCTGGGCTCAATTTAAACACTGTTATAATTATGCACCCTGCATGAAATTGAGAACAGACCCTGATATGACAAAGCTGAATATTTTAATTCCCCAGGTACAGATGGCTTTTTTCCTCACTTATCTCACAAGGTAATAAAACAAAATGTTGCAGTGCTCGTGCTTAAGAGAGAGGTATTTGCCTGAGGGGAAACAGAGATAATCACTGTATTGCTCCACATTTCACTCTGTACTTTCTCAGTGGGTCAATCGCTTTCTTTTAAAGTGATGTTAAACTTCTGCTAATATTAGTTGATTTGTACCTGGAACGTTATTTAAAAAAAAAAAAAAAGTGAAAATGGTATGTTTTATTCTATTTCAGCCGCTCCTCATCTAAGAGGCTTTGTCTCTAACATCCATTTCCTCAGATTTTTTTAAACACTATTAAAGGCTGCCTCCTAATATGCACAATTGATCTTAGCAGAGCACCTTTCTTGTTCTCAGTGTGAGCTGTAATATCCTTATCAGCATTCTTTTAGTTTTAACCCAGATTAGTGTTTTTGGTGAGGAATCTCATTAACTCCGGCAAGCCTATCTTCTTTTGTGATTGCCTTTGGAATTGTATTGTACTAAAAGGCCAACGGGGCCTTTCCCCCGGGCACAAATTCTTCTTTAAATCAGCCTTCAGCTTAGAGAAACTACACACTCCTCAGAAAGAGACGTTCTGAAGGGTCAGGATGAACTGTGCGGGTTCCCCGTGCTGGAAGACATGGCTAAGACCAGCTGGCAGTTTGGGAATCTGGGGGAGGAGACCCAGGAGTCCTGCGGGCTCCCCGGCTCCCCGCTCCTGGCCCCTTCCTGTTTCCGTTACTACCTTGCGCAAACACTTCAGCGGCCCCCTCTGAAAAACAGCCTTAAACGATCATGGTCATGTCGTATTGTGTTAAAAGCAAGTGTCATTTCACAGTCACACAAGCAAGAAAGCCATCTTCCCAAACAGAGCCTGGGGCAGAAGACGAACAGAGAAGGTGGGGTTAAAAGGAGACACCTGCCAGCTAAGGAAGGCGGCCCTCTGACCATCCTCGTGCGTTTTATAAATAATCACAACACCCAGTACTTGGGTTGGTTTAGTAATAAAATGTCCAAGGGTCGAATTCAGAGTAATTTGAAAAATAAAATATATCACCCCCAAATGCCAGTTTAATTCTGTTGGTCATGCGATAAAATGTCAACGGCAAATGTTTATGACTGAGCTCATTTGTTAGAAATTCTATGTGGGAAAAGTACAGATGAGTAATTGGGTACAATAGTGTTTTTAACAAAAACTATGTATTGGTAGAATGGCTTTATCTCTGATGACTCATTGTTGCATGCACTCTATGATGATTTCAGTGAAAACAAAGAGTGTTCCAATCATAAGATGGTGGTAGCAACAGGACTATTTTATGTATTGTTTTGCAAAGCCTATTCAAATATACACACAAGTGGCATCTATGTTCTTTAATCACTCTTCTTACTAACATACTTTTGAGAAAGAATTGAGGCCACAGCTCAGAGTCTCATGTCAGCACCTCCTGAGAAAGCCTGTATCTGTGTGGACAGGCACCTGGTGTACGTAGGAGGCCTGAGCCTGCCTATAAGTACATAACAGAGAAGAGTGTCCATTGTCACATGTGAGCGCCATGTGGGTGCACCCAGGATCCTAGAGAGGAAGTGTGTGTACCACCGCCGTGCAGAGGAGGAGCAGGAAACCCACATCATGTGGCAGAGGCACGTGCTTGATGACACACAGGCCATGTGGTGTGCTTATCGCATGGGGATCCTGTGTAAGCCCAATGTCCCAGTGGAGAGGCGGGGATTGCGCTGTTCTTCAGAGGATAGTCAGGTGTACCTGTTACCACACAGAGGAGACATGGGTGCTCCTACTGTCATACAGAGGACGTGGGTGAGCCTGTTATCAGGCAGAGGTGTGGCTGCGCCCATTGTTCTATAGACAAAGAGCAGGTGCTGTGTTTCCTACAGAAGCTCACCTATCAGAGGAGAGGGGTCTAACTCCCCATGGGCGAGGCACGGCTGCAGCAGATGTCCTGTAACTGAGGGTGTGTGCCTGGAGTCCTCTGAGGAGACGTGGGCGTCCCCAAAACCACGTAGAAGTGTTGTTCCATAGAAGGGTATCTGCCTGATATGGGGGACAGTTTCGCCCCCTGCCATGTGGAGGAGGACAGGCCAAACTGAGGAGGCTGGGTCCCTTCCCCCCAGAGTCCCAAGTCAGACTTGCCACAGCCTCTGACACTCTCAATAACCTGTCCGAGAAAGGACACCAAAGAAATGAAGCCACTCAGAGAAGTGGCTCCAGGTGCCACTGGGATGGAAGAGGAAGGTGAGGGGGCCACAGGGCTGCATTTTCCCCTTGACTCTGTGTGCCTGGCTCCCCAGCCCCTCCCCTCCCCCTCTGCTCTCCCTCCCCTCCTTTACCCTTCCCTCTCCTGCTTTCTCCTGCTTCTCCTCCCCTCCTCTCCCCTCCGCTCCCCTCATCTCCTCTCCCTTCCTCTCCCCCTTCCCCTCCCCTCCTTTCATCCCTTCCTCTCCCCTCCCCTCCTTTCCCCTGCTTTTATCCCCTCTCCCCTCCCCCCTCTTCCTCTCCCCTCTCCTCACTCCCCTCCCAGCGTCGTCTCTGCCCACTCCATCATGCTGTGTGCACCCCACTCACTCGCTGACAAGCAGCCCAGGCAAAACAACCTCCCACAAACAAAGCAGGGGGCCCTGTTTTTCTTCTGATAACATCTCCTGATCTCATTATTGATTATCTGCTTTCTTGGGCCTTGTTTCCGGAAAGTTTGACATGGGACAACAGAGGTGACAGAAGATTGGCCCTGGGCCCTGGAAATGAATCGGCCAGCCATGGTCCGCACCGCAGCAGAGCTCAGCCAAGGCAGTCAGGCTGTCTTGACTTCATCTCTCCCTCCTTTATCTCGAATTTGTCTTGAACCCTCCCAGGCAATTCACTATCCTTGTCACTGATTTTTATCACCTCATGTGCCCCTATAAGGAACTGCTTTTTGACTGATGAACCAGCTCCTCATTTAAACAACTGTGTGCTTCACCTCTATGTGAAAACAGCTCTGTCAACAACAATAAGAAGAATGCCCTAACTATGTACATCAATCCTTGGCCAGGACTCTTGTGCTGAAAATTTGCCCCAGCTCTCACCGCTGGTGCTCTGTGAAAGCCAAGCGCTCCTGCAACCTGACTCCGTGCATGGGACATTCCCCCACCCACAGTTCCACCCAGAGGCAGGGGGCCTAAGGAATGCAGCCTCAAAAAGCCAGCTTGGAACAACAGATTCATACATGGCCCCTCCTGTCTCAGAGTCTCTGCGGCAGGTGCCTGGGTCTTCTGGCGTCTGAGGCCAGCTCCGCCATGGCATCTGTGGTCCCCTGAGCACAGATCTCTTGCAACAAGCACAGTGTTCAACATGCAGTTTCTTTTCTCCAACTTCCGACAGCCCCCCACCCCCAGCTGACTGCCTCTGGACCAATACTGGGTCCTCTTCCCTCTGACTCGGGCTTTTCCCTCCGCTGCCGGCCCTGCAGGATGGAAACCGTGTCTGTGGCCGCTAGCAGAGAGGGGATGCTCAGTGTGTACAGCCAAACATTCTCAGTGGCGTGTCACCAGATTTGACTTTGCTGAGCAGCCTTCTGCACTTTCCTGCCCTCTTCAGGGTTTCAGCCACCTGAGCCATCTTTTTGCGGCATATGCAGTGGAGGTGAAAACTTCTGTGCGTCTGAGGTTGAGTTTGGAAGGCAGGGTGAGGCTTTGACACTGGATTTCTCACCGGTTCTGATGACGCCATACTCTTGAGGGTTTCTCTTGGCTTCCTAAGGCCCCAGGCATTTGCTTCCCCTCTCACAGCCTTCAGAGGGGCCTGTGACTTTAGAACCAGGCACAGCTGATGTACAAGAATCACACGGGACTTTGTCCACAGAGCAGGTGCAAAGAAACAGTTCCCAACCGTGTTCGTCTTTCCATTGCTGATACAGATTCTCCAAAATGTGACTGCAGGCCAAAGACCCCACCTGTCCTCACTGCACCCAGGAGACACGCAGGGTGCATGCATGGTTTGGGGATGGCTGGAAGCTCAGCTGTGGTCCTGGTCCCACTTTATCCTAGCTTTGCAGAAGCTACAGTTCTCATGCTGCCTCTCAGCATGCATGCATTTTCCTCCCCTATAACTGAAACTAAGAAGGTTACCTTCATCCCATCTATCAATATGATTAATTTGATTATCAGTATGATTAATTTACAGAATTCACTTCTCAGGAGAACCAGGACCCAAACAGTCTGCTTAGGTCCAAAATTTAGGAGTCAGCCTCCACTCACTTTTCTTCACAACCTGCCCGGCCCCAACCAATCCACTTCGGGGAGCCCCTGGAATCTCTTTCCAGAAGGTCTAGAATCTAAGTCCTCCCTTGATCTTTGTTGATGCTACTCCCTCAATCCACCCCCACCTCTATGCTGGATGTTTGCAGCTCTCTGCTCCTCCTCCCAGGCCCATAAGCCATCCCACACGGCAGTCTGAGGGGCCTTCTAAAAATATAAATCACAGCATGTCCCCCATAAGCACCAAAATGGTTGCTAGCAGTTCCCCATGGGACTTAGAACCCAAATATCACTTCAGCCTGGCAGGTCCTTCACGTCTGGCCCTCCCCCCTCCCACCTGTCTCTGCCCCACCTACACTGCTCCCTGTGCAGCTCTGATGAGCTCATTCCCACCCCAGGACCTTTGCACTGGTTGCAAAACTCTTCTCCCAAACTCAGACATCACCTCCATGACCTCCTTACAGAGAGACACTCTTCCTGTTCCTCCCGCAGCCACACTGTATTTGCTTTGCTTATTTGATCAAGCAGAATTATTTTATATCTATTCCAGGTTGTGGTTTTTGTTTGTTTGTTGTTTGTTTTTCTGCAGCTGTCTTCCTCTACTGCAGGAGCTCCCAGAGCTCAGGGATCATTTGTGCCTTTCCCAGGTCAGGCCTGGTTCAGGGTCACCTCCCCAGGGCCCGGCACGTAGCCATCCTAGATGTGTGCATTCTGAATAATGAGCAAATGGCAGGGACGCTGAAGAACACAAGAAACACTGAGGTTATCTAAGCTTGGGCTGAGTTTCCTGATGACCCTTGGTGGCTCTCATCTCTTCTACATCTCAGTTTTCCAATCTTTAAATCATGAGTGATGGAACTTGGTACTCAAAGAAGCTATATGTTTTGGTGAAATTTTGCTACTAATGATTTTGAGGGGTAATGGGAAAATTCTGCAAGGTAAAATCCTCATGGGAGTACTTGATGTCTGCAAGAGGGCTTTCCAGGATGGCCTCAGAACAGCAGCCTGAAGAACCTGCTCTCTTCGGGGGAGCTTTTGCTCATCAGTATCGCATCTACCTATTGCCACGTGTTATCCACATTTGTTTCATGGAGCCTGTTTGTGGCTCTGCCAAGGAGGTACTTACAGGCATTTTCTATCAAAGGTGATGTTCACAGCTAAGAGGCAAGGGCCACCTGCGGTGCTTAGAACCTCAGTTCACCGAGGGTGTAGCTGATTTATAGGAGCCCGTGTCTTGTGTTCAGGTGGGAACACAATCCAGGAGCCACATGGAAGTGCCTAGTGTGATGGCTGAAGTCAGGAAGGGGCGAGAATTCTTCCAGACCTCCATGGTGAATCTGGGGGTCACATGGAGGGAAAGGATCCAACTGCAGAGAGAGCCCGTCTGGGAAAAGCTGGACATTAGCCACACCCATACACAGAGGGGACGCTTCCAACCACTGACTCAGGCATTGTCACCCAAACACCAGAATAAAATGGTTTGGTTTCTGATAGAGTTTTCTTTCTCCATAATTGGAAGAGCATGCAAGTCACAGCATAGACGCTACAAGCGACATGGGAGCAGCTCTCACCCAATCGTGTTAGTTTAGAGAGAGAATACCTCGGGCCAGCAAAGCCCAGAATGTTTTTCAAGATCAGCGGGCATAGGCGAAAGTGGAACTCAGCTTGGGGCCAGCATGCAGCTCTTCCCTCCACACTGGTCCAAGGGAACATCCTCCTTCAGGGTCTGCAGTGGCACTGATGGGATTGATGGGATGATTTCACAGAGGGCGTGCACCTTTTCTCGCTCTGTCGAACTTGCCCAGTGTTCCTCCAAGCACTCCCAGGAGGTCTGTCAGACATGGGACCTCCACACTTTGGAGAGCAAAACCAAGTCTTTCACGAAAGCACGTTAATGAGAATTGTACGAGTAGGTAAAATGATGACAGCTCCTCATCCCGGTTCCTGCCCCTAATGTGTGTCATGGATTGAGGTCAGAGGGCAGGACTCGGATGTCCTCCTCATGGGTCTCCTCACCTGGGGAACAGCGTGATCCTGGCAGAACCCTGGCTTCAGTCTAGAAGGGCTCTCAGTGCCCTCAGTATCCTGCCAGCCTAGTCTCCAGGGCAGGCTTTCTGTGCTAGGACATCCCGCCCTAGGGGAAGTGGAAGTGCCTTCACCACCCCGCCTGGCACTCCTCCACACCAGACCACGCTCTCAACATTTGTTTCCCCCTAACCATTTGCTCTCCTTTTTGCCTGATTAAAATTGTGCCAGCCTGTTCCTACAAGAAGCTGGCATGTGCCAGAAGGGCCCTACAGTGCCTGGCAGTGGGTGATTCCTCCTTGACTGTTGGTTAAGAGAAATAATCAAGGGCTGAGTCCTTGCAGACTCACCTTGCCTGCCAGGTGAAACTTAAATGACCCAGTGCATATAAAATGCAGAGCACAAGACCTGCTGCTCCACAGGTGTTTGATAAACGGCAGTGCAGGCTATTACTTGCACTGTTTTTGTTTTTGTTTTTTTGTTTTGTTTTGGTTTGGTTTCGTTTGGTTTTGGTTTTGGTTTTGGTTTTGGTTTTGACATGGAATCTCGCTCTTGTTGCCCAGGCTGAAGTGCCATGGCATGATCTCGGCTCACTGCAGCCTCCGCTTCCCAGGTTCAAGTAATTCTCCTGCCTCAGCCTCCTGAGTAGCTGGGACTACAGATGCGTGCCATCACGCCTGGCTGATTTTTGTATTTTTATTAGAGATGGGGTATCACCATGTAGGCCAGGCTAGTCTCGAACTCCTGACCTTAAGTGATCCACCCACCTTGGCCTCCCGAAGTGCTAGGACTACAGGCATGAGCCACTGCACCCGGCCCTTGCACTGTTAACATTATCATTATTTTTATTTCATTTTTTTTTTGTTTGAGACAGGGTCTTGCTCTGTTGCCTAGGCTGGAGTACAGTGACCCAATCATAGCTCACTGCAGCCTGGACCTCCTGGGCTCAGGCTATCCTCCTGCCTCAGCCACCTAACTAGCTGGGACCACAGGTGTGCACCACCACACCAGGCTAATTTTTAAAATTTTTTCTAGAGACCAGCTCTCACTATGTTGCCCAGGCTGGTCTCAAACTCCTGCGCTCAAGTGATCCTCCTGCCTTGGCCTCCCAAAGTGTTGGAATTACAAGTGTGAGCCCGGCCTGTGGTTAATTCTTCAGTCTTTCAGTGGCAGAGATCTCCCTCACTCCTTCCATCCGTCAGTGTTGGACACTCTCCCCACCCACCCCCATCCCCTGAGGAAGGCCATTTTCAGCTTGGAAGTCCCGGGTGGGCATTGTTGGAAGTGGGGCCTCTCAGCAGTGCTTAGAGGCCTCTAAACCAGGTCTGGGGTGGGCGGTGGGTGAGGTGGGTACAGGGTTTCCTCAGGTCCGTGGTCGGTAGAAAAACTTCCGGTTCCTTTTTCCTAAATAAACTTTTTGACAGTAACATATGGGTCCCCATCCCCTGCTGCCTCTGGAAGCCTTACCTTGCGCCTGTCCATTTCATTCCAAGTGATTAGTGGATTTTCAGGATCTACATGTTCTGTGGGCTTTTCCCCTCCAACACTGACTGTAACTAAGGTGCTCCTGTAGGGGAACATGCAGTGGACTTCCCCGTGTGTCCCTGAGTCCTACCTCTGCTCCGGCCAGCCTGTCCTGGACTCACGGCACGGTGGCCTGGCTCCCCTTCTGGACCAGGGCACAGATCCAGCTCTGGAACTGCTTGGTGGTAATGTCAACCCTAGGTAATGATGGCTCTGCATTTCTGTTGAATGGACAACCCAAGAAACAGGAACTTTAGGTTCTCGCCTGAGGCCTCAACCCTAAATCAATGCTGTTTCTTCCGGCTGGAATCTGATTCAAGCGCCTGATGCTTGAGAGGCACCCCTCAGGGGCATGTAAACTGAGCATTGCTGAAGGCTCCACCAGGCGTATTTCTAAGAAGGAGAATGTTTTGAGGCTGAGGCAGGAGAATGGCGAGAACCTGGGAGGTGGAGCTTGCAGTGAGCCAAGATCCCGCCACTGCACTCCAGCCTGGGCGACGACAGCGAGACTCCCTCTCAAAAAAAAAAAAAAAAAATTATCTTTTATCCAAGCTTTTAGCCATGGCAGAAAGTATTTTGTTCTCTTTTGCCTTTTTTAATAATAACTTTGTACATGTTTCTGAGGTTGTATTGGAGGTGTTGTATAAATTTTAAGGAAGTGATGTGAAAAAACACTGCAAACCATAGAAAATAATTAATTTTTACATTTTTTACTTTTTTTTCTTTTTTTTTTTTTTGAGACAGGGTCTCACTCTATCACCCGGGCTGGACGGGCTGGAGTGCAGTGGCAGAATCTCGGCTCCCAGATTCAAGTGGTTCTTGTGCCTTAGCCTCCCGAGTGGCTGGGACTACAAGCACGTGCCACCACGCCTGGTTAATTTTTGCATTTTTTGTAGAGATGGGGTTTTGCCATGTTGCCCAGGCTGGTCTCAAACTCCTGAGCTCAGGCGATCTGCCCACCTCGGCCTCCCAAAGTGCTGGGATTACTGATGTGAGCCACTGCACTCAGCCTGAAAATGTTTATTTATTTATTTTTATTTTATTTATTTATATTATACATATATATTTTTGAGACTGAGTCACTCTCTGTCGCCTGGGCCACAGTGCAGTGTCACAATCGTGGCTCACTGCAATCTCCACCTCCTGGGTTCAAGCGATTCTCAAGCCTCAGCCTCCCAAGTAGCCAGGATTACAGGCATCCATCTCCTCGCCTGGCTAATTTTTGTATTTTTAGTAGAGATGGGATTTCACCATGTTGCCCAGGCTGGTTTTGAACTCCTGGCTTCAAGTGACCCACCTATCTCAGCCTCCCAAAGTTCTGAAATTACAGACTTGAGCCACCACACCCAGCCTGAAAATAATTTATTAAGAAAAAATTGGAAAATAACCACAACATTACTTAATGTCAATTACTTACATTTTTTAGAAGTATTTATTTTTTGTGAAGTTTGATGTAGTTTTTCTTCTTGCCAATTGTGACATTTTAAATATTTTTCCTAGAATTATATTTTCAAATATTTTGGAATTTTTTAAAACGATTAAACTTAAAAACAAGAACAGTCAGTAGTGACTTTGGATGGCAGGATAATGCCAGTCAGGATGCAGAGCAAGGGGAAAGCTCCTGGAAGAGTGTCTCGAGGGTGTCGAGCAAAATGTGTGTTGACAGAGACACGGAGACACGGAGACCAACCAGGCCCTGCTGCAACACCCTGAGGAATCAAGACTCGATGTTGAGACCTTAGATCACAACTGCAGGACTGATGATGTGATTGTGTATCAATATACAACCTTTACCTGAAAGAACGTGAAATTATTCCCAATACCATATGATAGCAGAACATTTAAAACAAATAGGGGGCGGGCACTGTGGCTCACACCTGTATTCTCAGCACTTTGGGAGGCTGAGGCGGGTGGATCACCTGAGGCCCAGGAGTTTGAGACCAGCCTGGCCAACATGGTAAAACCCTGTCTCTACTAAAAATACAAAAATTAGCCAGGCGTGGTGGCAGGTGCCTATAATCCCAGCTACTCGGGAGGCTGAGGCGAGAGTATTGCTTGAACCCGGGAGGCAGAGGTTTCAGTGAGCTGAAATTGCGCCATTGCGCTCCAGCCTGGGGGACAAGAGTGAAACTCCGCCTCAAAAAAAAAAAAAAAAAGGATTCCTCCTTTAAGTTTGTCTAAGAGCACTCAGTACTGAAGCAGAGGAGGAACTGCACCCACACAAGGCCGCAGGTGCTTCCACATGTGTGGGGCAGACGGGATCCCAGGGGCACTTTGCGAGTGTCCCCCTCCCTAAACACAATGTTAAAAGAAAACCTCAGACAAATCAAATTTAACAGAGTTTAACTGAGCAAAGAATGATTCACTGATCCGGCAGCCTCCGAGCCTGAGTAGACTCAGAGTCCAGCGCAGCCACGTGGTGGAAGATGTGTAGACAGAACACGGAAGTGAGGTACAGAAACAGCCAGAGAGGCTCTAGCCCGGTGTTTGCCTCATTCGAACACAGTTTGACCAGTCAGCGCCCTTTGATTGGCCAAAACTCTGTGATTGGCACAAGAGCAGGAGGTTAGTCTGTCTCCACCTCCACATAAGCTGCCGTTCGCTATGTGCAGAGAACCCTTTAGGCTGAACTTAAAATGCATAAGGAGGTAGCTTTAGGCTAAACTTGATTTGACGCCAAGCATCAAGGCACACAATTCATATTTTCTGGCTGGTCTCTGTCATATTGGATACCACCGTGCAGAGTGTCTTCAGAGCTTTAGAGTAACCTTCCATGCTGCTGTGAGATACCCACGCAGATAATTCCTCAGCCCAGTCCTGTACCAAACAAACCCACCACAAAACAACGTGGCAGGCACCAAAATGTCTCCAGCAATCCCCCTGCACCGCCCAGCAACTCAAGGCCCGGAGCTTTTTTTTTTTTTTTGCGCTGTGTCATCCAGGCTGGAGTGCAGTGGCGCGATCTCAGCTCACTGCAAGCTCCGCCTCCCAGGTTCACGCCATTCTCCTGCCTCAGCCTCCCGAGTAGCTGGGACTACAGGCGCCCACCACCACGCCTGGTTAACTTTTTGTAATTTTAGTAGAGACGGGGTTTCACCGTGTTAGCCAGGATGATCTCGATCTCCTGACCTCGTGATCCGCCCGTCTCGGACTCCCAGGCCTGGAGCTTTTTAACTATCACTCAGCCTCAATTTTTCCATTTTGAGGAAACTTTTCCCTGCTGAAGAGTTAACGATTGTCCTGCCACCCTGACCTATCTAGGACTGTGTGTGTGGAAAAATCATGCCCGGATCAGGCCACATGCCCCTAGAATCAGAGCTGTTTCCTAGGGATGTCGAACTTTGCGTGGCTGTAGTCCTTGGTATTCTTAACCACTCACTGGCAATTCATTAGTATTTAAATTTATGCTAATTTCATCAAGGTGTGAAAAGATCTTTTTCTTGCATATACATGAAAGAACCATATTACTATTCAACTGGCTTTTTTCCTCTCTTTTTAACCCAAGAAAAGCTTGTTGTGACTTAACAAAAGAGAAGGCAGAAATATTACAAAAACACAATCTAGAAAAAGCTTTATGTGAAGCTCTTACATTCTTTTTTTTTAACTCTTAAATTTCATGTTGTAAACATAACAGTCCTCCTAGAAATATGAGTGCGCAATAGCGGGAGAAATGCCACTTTACATGTGTGTGCACCTAGAAATATGAGTGCACAATAGCGGGAGAAATGCCACTTTACATGTGTGTGCACCTAGAAATATGAGTGCGCAATAGCGGGAGAAATGCCACTTTACATGTGTGTGCACTGAGATCACAATCAGGCACTTGACATCTTAAGCGTTCAAGATTGCATCCTAAAATGCCATTTACCATATTATTATCACTGCCATTTATATAATTTAGGTTTTTCTCCAGGACAGGAAAAACATGCTACATAGCATCCAATAGCATTTCCCAACCCTAGTGCATCTCACCGATTTGTCTGCTAAGGATGTACAAAGACATCTTCAAAATTGGTCCTCATGTTCATATATATATATTCACATATATATCTCATATATGTTCCCAGGCATATCAAAGTGAACTTGCAGTATAGGGGCAAACATAATGTGTCACGACTGCAGACAGCCCGAAAGCCATTGCCCTGGAAGTCAGCTGCTGGTTTGGGGAACTAGAGGCTTCTGGTGGGGAGTCACTGCCCCGGAGAAGTCCTCTAGCCCGGTCCACAGTGTTCCCTGCTTCCCCCTGCACTGCCCGCACCTACGGCAGCCACAATCTCCCCAAAACCCTTGTGGTGGCTCCACAAGGCATGCCTTGCTCTCATGATACCGTTTAATCGTGTTATAAGGCGGCCTGGCGCGCGCTTGTCACGAGGGCAGGTTGTGCGGCCCGTATAGATTTGCTGTCATCCTGTAGGCTTCCCACACAAGACAGAGGCCTGGTGACGCGCAGCGGGAACCCGGGGCTTGCAGGGTTAAGTACTCCCTGCCTCCTGGCTGGGGGCTCCACTAGCATCCGCAGGCGGGCGGGGCTGGGCCCCATCTCTCACAGTGCTGATGACACGATGGATCTCGCCTGTCACTGTCATTACAGTCAGCTTCACTCCACCGCCGATAAGAAGGCCACTCCCCTAAGCACGGAGAAGGCAGATATTTTTCTACCTAATTTAAGGGAAAGAGCTCTTACAGGTGTCCTTTCAGCAGGATTTGAGATGTCTCACTCTGATGGCACATCCGGGAGGCAGAAGACCCCTATCACTCCATAAATTAATTTCAGTCCTTTAGACTGGAAATATACTATCTGTGCATTTTAATGGAAAACACCAATATTTCTAAAAGGCAACTTTCAAATTTTGAAGCACGGAGGTAAAACTTTTAGAGGGTAGCCTTTTGGAGGTATTTATGAAACGTTAAATATGCTCACACACTCATTCCGGATGGTGTCTTGAAAATTGCTTCATTTGTTTTGTTCGGTGATCAAAACAGCCAGGCATTCTTTTAGAATGAGCAGCAGGGGAAAGCATTGAAGTCATCTCAGAAGGATTGAATCTAGCTTTTATCGTGTCAAGACTCATGTGCAAACTACAGTGTTTGTCTCACCTGTGACATGGAGAGAGCAGGGTAATTTTTCCCCCAAATGTGGAGTGTAATAAGGATTTCTTATTCCCTACATACAAAAGGGAACTTCTTGTGACGGCTGTGTTAACAGGAGCCTATGCCCTGGCTGAGTGTAGGGATAGTGTGGAAAATGCAGTGGAGAGCCACCTCCTAGGGCTGGAGATGCCAACATCACACTAGAAGTCCCTGTCATTCTGCATCATCAATGCTGTCCAAGGGAAGGAGGAATGTTTATTTTCTGCACCTCGCTGCACTTCCAGAAGATATATTTTTCAGCATGTGCTTCTGAATGCTTTCTTCAAAAATTCAAATATTTTTGCACGTCAGCTGGGAGTAAGGAGTGAGATCTGGGCTGTTAGAGCTATCAGAGAGAGGGAGCAAGAGAGAGAGAGAGAGGGAGAGAGAGAGAGAGAGAGAGAGACCCATTAAACTTCCCCGGAGTTTACTGATTACCCGATCACTTAAAAGACAACAACAAAAAATTGTTCTACCAATGTTTCCAACAAGCTTTGTTTTGAAGTTTTAATCAGGTCTAAATGGAAAGTGATTGAGGAGAATGGCGTGGTCTGCATTTTAATCCCTGGAAACGCTCCCCGCCCCCAAGTCTTTGGCTGTGTGGCGTGTGGTGTGGCCTTGGGTTTCTGAGTGTTTCTAACATACATAATGAGCTCAATGTCAAGCTGTTGGATCTTTTGTCTTTAACAATAAGCATTTAGCTCAACTAAATGAATAGAAATTGCTTTAGTGAATTACAAAAGCGAAGGTCTTTTTAATGCACCAATGATGACATTATTTTCGACATTGTCTTATTTTTGCAAATGTATTAACTTAAAATTTGACTTAAAATGTAATAAATTCATTTACTGTTCCAATTAAAAATGTGAAACATTCTTAGTAAATCAAAATGTCTGCTGATGGCGATGACAATCCTCCTCTAATAAAAAATAAACAGTCTGAGTGCATTACTGAATTCATTTGATTACAAATCTTACATAGCATCACCACTGTCTACTTTCCCCTGTTTGAAAAGCAATTAGGTGGCCAAGTTATAATGGGCCCCCAGCACCGCTGTGCTTCCTAAAGGGAGCTTGCCCACGATAGGACCAGTTTTCCAGCACTGCCAAACGAGGGGGCCAATTTCCCTGCAAAGAAAGTGAGACCAGCATTCAAAAAGCTGCAGTGATCAGTCCTCCAGAACCCCCTCCACCCTCCTTTTGCAGTTGCCGAGAGAGATCTGAATGCCTTTTCCTAAATCTCTGTAATCCAATAAGCTTTTGTGTTTAGCAGCTTGTTTTGAAGCCTGTGCAGCACCCCAGCCCGGGTCTCCGCACGGCCCTCTGCAGGCAGGTGAGCGCCCCAGGGCCTGAGCACTATGCTGGACGAGAGGCCCGCACAGCCCCAACCAGAATGTAATTTGTAATTAACTGTCATTTACTTCTGTCTGCATTGACTTGTTGTTCAAAAGACAATGTAACTGGGCTGGTCACTCATTTCCCTTTGTTGTGGATATAATGTTTCTGAGATCTGGTTGTTTTCATAATGTTTAGAAACCCAGGGCTTACTCTCTTGAAACCAGAAAGAGAGGGGGAATTCACTGAAATAAATCCAACACAAATAATTTGTTATGCCGAGGTACATCAAACATTCTATTTGATGAAATGGGATAAACCATCTTACAGAAGAACCACATACAGTTTAAGCCAGATAATTCAAATGACTGGAGTGAGTGTTCTCCCGAAGCACATCTTTTAAAATGCAGTCTTCAAAAGGCGATCTGTTCTGTAGCTGTAGACTCTAATTTATGCTCGCTTTTCAGTTTAATTATTTGCTTGTCACACTTTTCATTAGGAGAAAAATAAACAGAATGTGTGATAGGCCTTGGATTGGGGGTCTGTGTTTCCAAGATTGGCAAGTAATTCCAAGTTTAACTACTTGGAAATTAACAAAGCTTAGCGTCCATTTGAACAGAAAAGACTGGGAAAGTATTAAGAGGTTTTAAAAGCAAAAACATCAGACATTTTTGCAATTC
The DNA here is from genome assembly GCF_028885625.2 of Pongo pygmaeus. NCBI lineage: Eukaryota > Metazoa > Chordata > Mammalia > Primates > Hominidae > Pongo > Pongo pygmaeus. Next base: position 3,122,019 of record NC_072377.2, read on the forward strand.
GATCCCTAACAAATGCCCTGCTCATTCTTCCATATTTTGGGGGATTATAATAGTCTTCAGGGAGAGTAAATAGCTCATCTTAAACGTTTAAAATTTTTACTTAAACATCTCAAATCTTACTGCAAACAGGAATGTCTGGAGGTTTAGAGTGCTCTGTAATATTTTTCCTTTCACTCTCTCGTTGCTATATAGTGGCATCCAGTGTCAGGCAAGTAATCCTTTGCAAGTCACTGGGGTGCCAAGCAGGAGATAATGGCATAGGGAGTCACCCTGAGTCCCCCTCCCCTGAAAGCTGGGCTTCTGACCTAACCCAGGTCTCTCATCCTCCCAGGACCCAGAATGCAGAGGAACCTAATTGCTTGTTTATCTTGGAAAGTGTGGAGCCTTCTCAATTGAGCTAGTAGTCCCCATAACATTGTTTTCAAATGCATCAAACAAACAAAGTCCCCGCACAAAAAGGAGCTCAGACTGGGGTGACTGGCAGAGGGTTCTGTTAGATTCAGCCTGAAGCCTGGAAAGGTGAGTTGGCTGCCACTCAACTTTTCCCATCATTTTGAACCATTGAGAGCTCCACTGGCCCCACTTCTCTCTCTATTAATGTGAAATATCTCCACACATAAAGAGATCTCTGTAGAATATCTGTCGTGTGTCTTGATGGAGAAAGAGTGTGGGCAGAGGGGAGTTTTTGTTCAGACCACAAGTAATGTAGGCACCAACCCCAAGAAGACCACCTGGGGAGGGGGCCAGGCCCTGCTGGCCCTAGGCAGGGTACCGCCTGCCTTCCAGCTTCCAGGGACAGCGGTGGTGGCATCACCATTGAGCAGCAGCCCCTCAAGAGTGTGAGAATGCATTTTATGCTCGGCTTCCTCAAAACTGCAGAGTTGAAATTTACACCTTAGCTGCTGTGCTTCTCCCTGCTGTTAATTGGTAAAGGGAGCGCTGACCCTTTTGATCCGGGCATCAAACCGCTAAATGCTCAAGTCTACTAAACTGTTCAGCAGGGTGGTGGCCTTCGATGATGAAGGTTCACTCATTCTCTCTCTGGCTTTCTTGGTTTACATCCAAATTGCACAGAAATAAGAGATGACAGTTGTTATAGATATGCCGGTTTAATTACTTGTCAGCTTATGGCTGGTATCTCGGCCAGTTGACGCAGAAGCTTAACTTTCTTCTAGTAGCTTAAATCCTGACCAACTGCTACAGCTTGCGTGTGTAGCCATACAACTCTGGATATGTTTAAGATAAAAAATAACATTGACGAGCCATCTTCCTGATTTGCTAGCTGCAGTCATCAGCCTCTGGTGCCCCCGATTCCACATAGATCTCAAGTGATGGGAATGACACAGCCATGCTGACATTTAGGGGCCGGGGATGCATTTTAATTTCATTTTATAATTTCCTCGAGACTACACTAATACGCCCCTTATGCCGGTGTAGTGCAAATGGGAAAGCACACATTGTATTCGTGATAAGGTGGAATTATAGCCAGGAGAATACAAATAGTGTAAATAATATAAAGAGATTTCTACTGCTCTAATCCCAACCCTTCCTGGGTCTGAAGAGAGACCCAAATGCACTTGTGATTAAATGTTTTCGTCTGTCTCCACACTCAACCAGTCCCTTGTATTCAATTTCAACCCTTCCATTTAATATTGGGTTCATTTCTCAGCATCTCCGTTTGAAACTCTGCTCCACACAGCAGCCACCCTTGACCCTGGCCTTGCGTGCAGGCCCCTTGCGCTCCACAGGTGGGGGCAGGACTCAGTGGTGAGGCTGGTTTGACCACAGGCCAGCTCCTGGCTGTGCTGTGCCTCTCTGTGGTCCTACAGCAGGCTTTAGGGTGGGGTGTGTGTGTGTGTGTGTGTGTGTGTGTGTGTGTGTGTGTGTGTCTGTTTATCCCTGGCTTTGTCATCCTCCAAGATACATAGTTTCCATTGAACTGAAGCAGATTATTGGTTACTATAGTTTCCCTATTGCTCAATTCAGGGCTGTGAAAAGCCGAGCACAGTGGGTCGCAAAGTCCAGTTAGAAGGAAAGAAGAGGAATAAACGCCCCTCTACCTGGTCTTCCCTCTTTGAGATAATCTTGGGTTTGTGAGACCCGCAATGAAGGGCTGGGTCATTGTTTGCCACTTAAAGGGGTCTTCTATTAAGTTTACTTTCGAAGTTAAGTGAAGCTCCCAGACGCACGGGGCTTCCCCTGCGTGGCCGTTTTCGGTGAGCTCAGGGGCTGCCGCTAGACTGGTTGATGCCCTTGTTTGCTTCCCTGGACTAGGGCTTCAGTGCGCCCTCCACTCTCTGGCACAAAAGGGCACTTTCCACTTTTAGGCTTTGCAAAGACATATTCTGAGCTCTGATTCCCTGATAAAATTGCAGCGCCCAGAATTTTGAGGTTAAGATGTGGGAAATGTATATTAAGGGAGCTGAAAATGACCTCTTTCAGTAGGCCACATCCACCCAGACGCATCTTCTGAGGGTGTGGGCACAGCTAATGTCTTCCAGGAAGCAACAGACGCAGGTGACAGGGCCTGGCCATGCCCTGGGGATTCGTGAGGGGGCTTTGTGCCTCTGGTGACAATGTTCACTTTCAACCGAGGATGGCCAGGAAACAGTTGATTTGATTTGCGAGGCGAAAAGGTCGCATGTTTTGTTCAGCCCTTTCTCAGCCCCTTCCTCCCTCGCTCAGCCCCAGATCCACGACAGCGTGGTTTCTCTTTGCCATAGTCTTGGCTGTGTCATGGCTGCATCCCACTTGGGCGACACACAGTGCCCCAGTGCCGGGCAGCGGGGACAATGGTCCCCAGCTCAGGGGGTTCCTTTGCCGGCGTCCCTTCCCCTTGGAATGCGCTTTCTTGCACCTCCTGTTTACAAACAAAATAAAACCGCACCAAGCTAAACAGCCAAAAAACTCCACAACCAGCAAAATAAAGCTAGAGTCAAAACTCCAGGAAAGGTTAAATGTTACCAGTCCCCAGTAAAAGCACAACCTTGTTCTCAGACTGGTATTTGACATTGCTGAAGGTTTTGTCTTGATTACTTTCAATAAAATTCAAAGTAAGGATGACTGTCTTGGCTCACTAAGCAACAAGGTTTTATCACTAATTACAATCCTTTATTACCAGTAGTTTAATAGGTTTATGATAGGTCATAAAACAATTCAGCATGGGAGTACATAAAAAGAAAGGGTTATACAGCTGTGACATCTTAATATCTATTCATTGTAATCATTTTATGATCTTTAATTGTAGTATTTTTTATTAAAATATGTACATATGCCTTTACATGGGCTGTGGTGCCACTAAAACTGGGAGGCAGAGTGAAAATCACATAAATATATACTAAAATACTTAATGAGGCATTTCAAAAACTTCTATTGTCAAAAGCATGTCGGCTATATCACATGTGTGGAGTCTCATTATGGGTAATTAAAATAAAATTATAAGTGCTATAATAATTCTAACCTTGAAGGCACAATAAAGGATGGTTATATTTGCCTTCCTAGCCCACACATCTGAGGCATTTTCTTCATTAATTATATTTCACATAAGAATAATGATGTTGTGTAAGACTGAAATTCCAAGGCGTTTGCTAAATTCTGTGAATTCCAGTCTTTCTCTTGTGAGCATTTGTATGCTTAATTATATTACTACCTAAAGTTATATTCTGAGAGGTGCAATACGTCATTTACACGGTTTGAAGAAGGGTGTTTGTTGCTGATGTTAATTTTATTTTGTAAACCAATTAGTAAAGTAAATAAATTAGAAGAAGCTGAGCTTATCAGTTGAGAGTGCATCAGGGCTGTGCTACACAGCCAAGCCAGGGATCAAATGGATTCCATTGCTTTTCCCACCTTCCCACTCCAAAATGTTTTTGTTTTCAGAACACGGGGCTTTTCAGCACTCTCTTTGGGGGCAGGGTGGCTGGGGACGGAGTGCAGAGCTACATGCCTATTGTTTTGTGGATAGTTGGAAAACCTATTTGTTTTTGCAGATATGACCTCAATATTGGATTCCATTTTTCCAGCACAGGGAGCATGATGGCCCTGGATTGGGGGGAAAAATCTTTGATTTGTTTGTGGATTGTGACCTCTGATAGTAAATGATTTGGAAATTTAAAACGAACACCAGGATTACAAGTTTATTGTGTTTTTTATATATGTGTATGTGCATATCTACATATACATCCACAGGCACAGACACACACACACACACCCCTAAACTCAAAAAATTCTCATAAAATCTAATTTCAGCTCCAGTCTATGACTGGAGTCTGTGGCCCCCTGCCTCCACCCTGAAGCTAGTTTCCTCACCTCTGTTAGGAACTCTGATTTAGAGAACAGCAAATTCCTGAGTATTTTAGGATCACATTAGAAAGCAAGAGAAAAAAAGTAAAGTGACCCTTAGAAGCTACAGTGAAATTTTTACTGTTTTAAATTAATTAAACAAAATCATTTAAATAAAATGTGTTGGTAGACACACATTTTGTAAATTTCAAGTACAATAGTAACAACACAGGCAAAAAAACAAAACAAAGCAAAAAATCCCAAAAAGCCCAGTAGAGGTTCTCAAGGGAATTACTCCAGTGAATAGACCAGAGTGATTTGTAATTAGCATATAAATTGTACGCATGTAAATGATGCTTCTAAAAGGTATTCGAAAAGTTTATTTTCTTAAGTATTTTAAATAAGACCCCCTGCAACCTTGTTTACAGTACTGATTTGCACTTTCATGAAAAAGATTTGCAGGGCAAAAAAAAAAAAAAAGAAAGAAAGAAAGAAAAAAACCCTTGTCAGGTCACCCCTTTCTTTCCAGTTCTCCTGCCTTTGCTTTATCACAAATTACAAATTAATGGCATACAAATTAATGAGGTTTTTACAGTATTCAGTCAAATCATGCAATAAAAAGCTTTAATTCAAACACTGGCGCTTGATTATTATAATTTATTTAAATGTAATGCACTGTTTGCTTAATTTCATAGGGCTGGAATCAATATGTAATTTAAAGTTAATTTTGAAATAGAGGAGCAGAAGTGGCCTGGTTCTCAAAGAGGGTGGCAGGCTGCTGTAGTCTTATGAAAACCACAAACTGGTGCTTCCTGGAAGCAACATGTTTAAAATGTTGGAGGAACAGCCAGACCTGAGTGCAGAAAGCACAGCTGTAGGGTCAGACTTGCAAGATCCCCGCTTGTGGACTAGACCACTTGGGAGCTTTGGCTCTTGCAAAGGCATTTGTTTCCCTATAGTCACCAGGCCGGTTCGCCCACATGTAGGTTGGATGGACCGTGCTTTCTGCTCATGACTTCACTTGCCGCATTTTGTGGATGAATAACACTAGACACTGCAGCCATCTTCCTGCACGTCCTTGAGTCCAGTCTGCCTCGTGGACACCTGCTGAGAGCGATCCTCAGAGTGAATGCAACACATCTTCCTTAAACAAAAGAGGCAGCAGCCTTGAGTGTGCAGTAGTGGATCCTTTACCTTAGGTGGTAGAGAGGCAAATCATTTCTTTCCCTCAGGACCCTGGTCTTGGGAGTAGACGCACAACACGCTTCAAATCCGGATCTTTCCTCGCCTGAACAATGAGTGTTCCGGGTGGAACCCACTTTGGGAAACACTGGGGTAAGGCTTTCTTCATCCATCAATGAACCTGTCTTTCCCTTTTGCTATTTAGTTGGTTTCATTTGCATTTTTTAATTAATTTATTTCAAAAATTAAAGAAAGAAATTTGCACAGTCATTAAAATAGATCATGCAAGTCTTCCTTGCCAACTCCCTCTTCACCCAGAGACAGTCTCTCTTTAACAATTTCTTTTCAGAGAAACAATGTATCCTTATCCCTCCTGCAGGCACCTGAGTCTTCTATGAAGGCAATGGAGTCATGCAGAAAGTTCTCTATGTGGTAATGTTTAACCACCTATAATTGGGAGATTGTTCCTCTGCTTCCCACAGGGTCCTTGTCTTTCCCGAGGCTCCTCGGCGTCCAGGCCCACACCTTAATTTATTCAGCAACTCCCCTCAATGGCCATTTTAGTCGGTTCTGATTTTTTAAAAATTCATTGTGCATTTCCTCGTACTTACTGCTTTTGGATGACTTTAGGGAACATTTCTAATAGTAGAATTATACCATCAGCAAGTTGGTACAATTAAGTTTTGTTAGCTGTTAACCCAATTCTCCCCAGGTAGCTTATGAAATTTACATGCCCCTAATCATGTAGGACAGGGCCTGGATTTCTAGACTGTGGTTGGCAATAGGGTTTTAAAAGTTTTTTTTTGTTGTTGTTGTTGTTTGTTTCTTTTTGTTGTTGTTGTTGTTGCTGTTTTCAAATGGAAAAGTGGGTACCTACGTGTTATTTTGATCTGCAATATTTAATTATGAACTAAATTGTATAGTAGAGCCTCTTAGTTATATTCTTACTGATATTTTTGTGCTTCTATTCTGTGAACTCTGAGTTCACATCTCTTGTTCTTTCCTTTTCTAGTACATTCTATATTTTCTTATTACTTTTAAAAAATTTTTTAAGTTCCACAAAACATCTCTTTGTCCGTGGTACTGTTAAATTGGTAAAATACTGTAATAGTGTGGATTTGGGGGTGTAAATTAAGTGAGCCAGTGTGTAGAACGTTGCCCAGCCCAGTCCTCAGCTTAGCACTGGTGAGTTTTGACAACGGGAGTGGTTTGACACAATGGGAGTTCTTTTTTTTTTTTTTTTTTGAGATGGAATCTAGCTCTGCTGCCCAGGCTAGAATGCAGTGGTGTGATCTTGGCTCACTGGAACCTCTGCCTTCTGGGTTCAAGTGATTCTCCTGCCTCACCCTCCTGACTAGCTGGGATTACAGGTGCTTGCCACCATGGCCAGGTAATTTTTGTATTTTTAGTAGAGATGAGGTTTCCACATGTTGACCAGGCTGGTCTCGAACACCTGACCTTGTGATCTGCCCGCCTTGGCCTCCCAAAGTGCTGGGATTACAAGCTGAGTCACCGCTCCTGGCCTGACAATGGAAGTTCTTTTGGTCACGGATTCCTCTCCATCTTCACCAAATGACATCTGGTTTGGGTATTATTTTTTGGATGTCTTACCCTCCATGACACAATACATCGATTCAGTTATGGACACTTTGAATCTGCTCAGAGATGTACATGGGCTACATTCTCTTTCTGAGACTGATGATTGCCTTGAAATATGCCACTGAAATACTCCTATTCTGTAACAATCAGTCCAAAGTTGGATTGAGCGAGTGAGTTTAATATTTCCTGGTAGAAAGATGTGAGAAAGGCAAAATTAGACAAATATTTTCTGTCCTGTAGTTTAACAAAATGGGCAAAGGGCACCTGTTCTACTTTCAACACAGAGCTCGGCAGTGGTGCAGGACCTCACTGCATTAGCTTCGGGCTGTTAGGGGGCCCCTCAGGAGAGCTTGGCTGTCTCCAAACTCCCCCAGGAAGGCCCCATCTCCCCCTAGCCAGCTGGACAGATGAGTGACGAAGCCAGAGCGTGGGACCCACGTCCTCCTACATCAGTGGCCTTCAGCTGGGAATGACTCTGCCGCCTGTGACATTTGGCAATGACCAGACACAGTGTTGATCCTAACACCCGGGGAGGGGAGTGTGCCAACTAGTGGGGAGAGGCCAGGCGTGCTGCTAAGTGCCCAACAAAGCACAGGGCAGCCCCCAACAAAGAAGTTTCCTGGCCCCAGATGTCAGTAGGGCTGAAGTTGATAAATGGTGTCCTGGAGGAGACCTTGCCTTGGGACAAAGAGAAGGTGAGACTCCACCTTCAACAAGCCCTTGCTGCTTCTGCTACCATCAGACTTCAGGCCTCATCTCCGGGGGGCTCTCAGCCAGGTCCTGCTGCCACAGGCTTTCCTGCCCCTGTCCCCAGCTCTAGGGCTGAACACACCAGTGGCACACTGTGCCACCACCGCCTCCCGGCACTTCTCAGATCACCCCATTTGATCTTCCCAGAACCAAATGAGGCACATCAGGATTACTCCTCAGTATTAATGAATTATGCCGACTAACAATTCTCCTAAGGATGTGAATGCTTCAGACAGGCATCGTGTTTGTCTCCCTTAGGTATTAAAATGGGTTTAAATCTTTTAATTACATTTTAAATATTAATATTTTAAATATATGTGTAAATATGCATTAAGACTCTCAAATAGAAAACTTTCAGAACAACAGGGACTGGAGTTGGGTTGTGTGAATGTCAACAGTGCAGGGATCACCCTGCCTGCCCTTTTTGCAGTGCTGGGTGGCGCAGGGCGTATGCCCTGCAGGGCTGGGAGACACTGACTCCATCAGCTCGGCATGAACCTTACCTTCTTGCTGACTTGCAAGACACACAACCAGCCTGGCCTCAGACTTGGTGGCTCTGAGAGCTGGATCTGGTGCTGAATTTGGAGCAGAGCCGGAAAGGGGCTGCAACCCTGGTTTTATCAGGCAAGAGCCCCCAGGGAGGACTCCTTGGCCTTTTGTCTCAAGGACTTTCCTAAATGTGGCTCCCAAGGTCCAGGCAGTCTGAACGCAAGACATTAAGTGTGTCTTGGTAAGAAAAGGGCAGAGCCGCATCCCACATTGTGCTTCTCCCTTCTTTGAGTGCCATTCTATAGAAGGAAGGCCTGTGACCGAGGGGTAAAAATAGTTCCTACCACTCAGCCACAAGGACCCAGCCATTGGTAGCAGATGGGGCAACAATCACCGAGACTTTCTCCTTGATGTTTTGCTAATAAAGCACCTCCTGCTCCTGAGTTTGAAGAAAAATGTGTCCTGATTCTTCACATGACTTTTTTGTTTATGAAATGTTGAAGTGTCACAATGGACAGAAGGTGCTGCTTATCAACAAATCAGCCCGCTGGGTGTCACGACCACCCATGCACCACAAAGAGTTTGGCTTCTGAGACACGGGGAAAGAGCTCCCAGCACCACCGCGGGCACTTTTGGTGGAGACGTTCAGTCATTTTCCGTAAATCTACCACTACAAGAGCAAGGCCAGTGATTTGGCAAGTCGGTGTCCTGTTTATTTCGGAAACTCTAGATTATCTACATGTAGAGCAAGAACAGACTAAAAATAGCAGAAGAAGAGGACGCAACAAAAGGATGCGTGATTCAGAGAAGCAACATAAGACAGAGAAACGCGGACAAAGGACACCAGTGAAACAAATAAACGGTGCTCCTTTAATTCAGGTGTCAACTCTGCAGGGCAAAGTCCAGGAGACAGTGTCTCAGCCACACCCAGGTCCCTGGGAAAGTGACAAATCACCCTTAGCTTATGCCACTGACAAAGACAGTATGTATGGCAAAACCTTTAGAAATAGTTCTATCAAAATAGACAAAAATTTAAAAATGGTAGTTTCGGAGAACAAATTGTAGGCAGGTAGAACACGCACTCATTCAGGAGACTGTATTTATCAGGCAGAGTGAAGGGATGAGGGGAGGGAGCTGGAGTTGGTGGGAAACCATGTGAACTGGTGCCAGTGATGGAGGCCCCACATGTGCATGGGGGCTGCCCCTAGGAGGGAGGACGGACCTCGTTGACAGGTGTGACAGAAAGCCATTGAGTAAAACCTCAGCTGTGGAAGAGACAATTTCTGTTTAAAAGGACACCTGCCGGCCGGGCGCAGTGGCTCACACCTGTACTCCCAGCACTTTGGGAGGCCGAGGTGGGCAGATTAAGAGGGCAGGGGATCGAGACCATCCTGGCTAACATGGTGAAACCCCGTCTCTACTAAAAATACAAAAAAAATTAGACAGGTGTGGTGGCGGATGCCTGTAGTCCCAGCTACTCAGGAGGCTGAGTCAGGAGAATGGCATGAACCCAGGAAGCAGAGCTTGCAGTGAGCCAAGATCATGCCACTGCACTCCAGCCTGGGCAACAGAGCGAGACTCTGTCTCAAAAAAAAAAAAAAAAGGACACATGCCAACCTTCCTTCAGACACCCAGTGGGTGCCAAGAAGATGGAGGGAACACCTGTATGCATCTTCCTTTTCTAAGACATTCCCACTGGGCTTTCTTATTCTTACATGAGCAGCTGCACTGTGTTGAGTAAGTTATTCTGGAAGAGTAAAGAAGTGAAAACCTGACATGGCAGAAAATGCGTTGGTGGAGACGGAGAGGCAGAAGTGAAGTTTCTGTGGTGTCTTGAAGAATGGTCTTGGTGACATGCTCAAGAATGCAGATGCCAGTCACATGACTCAGGGTTTCAAACAGTTCCATGCTTAACTATTCTTTTTTTTTTTTGAGACGGAGTCTCGCTCTGTCGCCCAGGCTGGAGTGCAGTGGCGCAATCTCAGCTCACTGTAAGCTCCGCCTCCCGGGTTCATGCCATTCTCCTGCCTCAGCCTCCCAAGTAGCTGGGACTACAGGCGCCTGCCACCACGCCCGGCTAATTTTTTTTGTATTTTTAGTAAAGACGGGGTTTCACCATGTTAGCCAGGATGGTCTCGATCTCCTGACCTCGTGATCAACCCGCCTCGGCCTCCCAAAGTGCTGGGATTACAGGCGTGAGCCACCACGCCCGGCCATGCTTAACTATTCTTGTGCTGCCTTTATCTTTTTCACAAATGCTTATTTAGACTGATGTCTCATAAATTAAGGAATAAGAGCAAATCAGCCACTGATACACCTTTATGAAATTTGGCAATAAGTTAATATAGAAGCAACAAAAACTTATTTTAAAAATTATATCTATTTAAAATAAATTATAATTCAAAAGATTAGCCCTTGAATTAGAACTCAATACATTCTTTCTTTCTTTCTGTCTTTTTTTTTTTTTTTTTCTGAGAGAGGGTCTTGCTCTGTCAACCAGGCTGGAGTCCAGTGGTACAATCTCAGATCACTGAAACCTCAGCCTCCCAGGCTTAAGCAATTATCTCACCTCAGCCTCCTGAGTTGCTCAGACTACAGGCGCACACCAGCATGCCCAGATAAATTTTTGTATTTTTTTATAGAGTCAGGGTTTTGCCATGTTGCCCAGGCTGGTCTCAAACTCCTGAGCTCAAGTGATCCTTCTGCGTTGGCCTGCCAAAGTGCTGGGATTACAGGCGTGTGAGCCACTGCACCTGGCCAGATACTTCTGTTCAAAAATACGCGTCAGAATGAGAGATTTTTGTTGCTGTTATCCTCACAAAGTGACGTATCAAAAACTATGAATTGAGCTAGCTCTTGTGGATAATATAAGACACAAAACGCAACATAAAATAGTGACGAGACATTTTGATTTTTGAGGGGCCAAGCAAAGTCTCTTTGTATAACTATGTATGTTGGTTATTATGGTATATTGATAGACATAATTAGTTTTATTTGTTCATATGTTTGTTTGTTTTTGGTTACAGTCTTCCACATTCATCCATTGTAAAACCTTGTTGGAGATATTTCCTGATGTTGATAAGAACGTTAAACCTCACGTTGTGAGGTGATTTAAACTTTCTGAAGGAGCATGAACACTTCCATCTGGATAAGATATTGGAGTCTGCACTGTGGCCATTTATTTCCAAGGATGGATGTGGATAGCAGTCTAAACAGGGGCTTTAAATCTCGGCCAAAGAGCAGCCTGGTTTGCTGACAGCTGCTTTGGGGGCCCGTGGTCCCTGCCCTCATATTTGCCGTCGATACACTCCACAGTTTTCCCCAAATCACTTAATTGCTTTTAGTTGCACTTTGTCTCTCTCTAAATAGTGACATTGTGCACAGCTTCGTGACTTCAGAGACTTAGAGGAAGGGGACTCGGAAGCATTTGTCGTTGGCCATTGTGGAATATAAGATCCCAATGCACAGAAGTTTCAAAAGGGCTTTAGGAAACTGATAAATTAGATACACACATGCACACACACACACACACACACACATGCTAACAAACTGGGAAAACTCTTGTTTGTATTTTTAAAATATTAGTGATGAAGTTAGTCAGTGCTTGAATCTGTCACTTTCAATAATTCACATAACAGACGCTGACTGTGCGCTGGGAAGTATGTTACGTGTTAGGGAGGCACAGTGCTCAGTGCCTACACACTGCATTGTGGTGCTCTTGGTCTTCATGGGGAAGGAGAGTGTGATGGTTAGTTTTGTGTGTCGACTTGGCTTGGCTGTGGTTCTCAGTTGCTTGGTCAAACACCAGACTGGAGGTTGCTATGGAAGGTCTTTGTAGATGTGATTCTCATTTACAATCAATTGACTTGAGGTAAAGCAGATTGTCTCCATCGTGTAGGTGGGTCTCATCCAACCAGTTGAAGATCTTAAGAGGGAAGACTGAGGTTTCCTTGAGAAGAAGAAATTCCACGTCAAGACTGCAGCATTGGAAGCCCGCCTGGCTCCCCTGCCTGCCAGCAGGTGGAGTTGAGACTTGATACTGCAGCTTCAGCTCTTACCGAGCTTCCAGCCTGATGACGGCCCTTTTGGGTCTGTAATCTGTGGGCCAATTCCCAGCTCTCTGTCCATGTGTGTGTGCGTGTGTGTGTGTGTGTGTGTGTGTGTGTAGAGGGAGTGTATCTATGTGCTTTTCCGGAGCACCCAGATTAACACTGAGTGTAATCAAGACATTATAGCCGTATAATTGATGGTAAAATAAAATTGGCAATTAGAGAGTATACAAGCCCTGAAGAAGATGGGAAGACTGACAGTGAGTTTCCCTGTCAGATGAGCCATTGGTTGAGAGCGGGACTTGCCATATTGGCCAGCCAGCGGAGACAATTCCAGGCGAAGAAAAGAGCCTGTGCAATGGTGCAGACAGAAAAGTGCCAGCTGTCCTCGGGCAGTGGGAGCGTTTGGGGAGTGGCAGATGCAAGGCTGGTAGGTGTATTGGGGGAAAATCAAGGGTCTGGGCAGTCTTTCAGTCAACCGGAGGGAGTGTCATCATCAGATCTACACAAAAACAAACAGAAAACAAACCTTGGCTGCAGTGCAGAGAAGCCCAGAGCTAGGCTGCACTTTTTGGGGGTGTGGACAACTTTGAATTCTGATGAAAGTGAGAGCTTTCTCCCCTAAGAATCTGTTCACGCACATGTGTGTTATAAGTCTCTGGTTCCAAGGAGTTCCAGTGCCCTGGAGCCCATGGGGAAGATGCAGCCTGGCCTCTGGCTTGCTGTGCTGCACAGCTGGGGTTGCAGACAGCAGGGACTGAAAAGCCACTGTGGCCTGGTTACCTGTTAGGCACTGAAACCATTGCACTGTCAGGTTAAGCAACTGGCCCAGAAATTGGGATTCCAGAACCAAGATGTTAGGTGCTGTGGATGCATTTAATTAGGCCCAATATGGATGCTGCAATTCGCTGTAGCCCCCTTCAAAGTCAACAGCAGCAGAGAGCCTGTGGTCCTGGGCCCTCAAACCTGGCAGAGTCCTCACCACAAAGGTGCCCAGACCAATGAGCCTGGGTTTGCTTCCATGATCCCTGGCACTGCGATAGGTTCTGTATCTGATGCATTGTCTGCATGGCTGACTGAAGGAGGCCAATTCTTTCTAGCTGTTGCACAAAGATCACCTCACCTCACTGAGAAGGACCTCAGTCCCAAAGTAGAGAGATCAGTTAAAAGAATGCATTAAATTACCTTTTTGGACATGGAGGCAGTGATAGTGACCTGCAGGTGCTGTGCACGCTCCAAAGTGCCTGTGGCTTTTGCCAGGTGGGACCTTCTTTCCAGGGGGTTTCTCTTCAATAGAATGCATGTTCACGGAGGTTCTCCAAAGGGCAAGAAGGTGTTCTGGGAGCAGCATGACATTGCAAAGATGCAAAGTCTCATTTCTGCCCTAGCAAAGGTGCAATGGAAAACAACTTTCATCCCTAATGACCTCAGTTTCCCTTTAACTCTCTCCTTCAGCCAACCTGCAAGCTACCCTCAGAATAATCTTTCCTATTTCCTAACCCCCGTAACTTCTCCATTCTGAGAAGTTTTCTGAAACTGTTCTCCATCTCAATGAAGCTGGAATCCCAGGTCCAGGCTTACCTGGTGGTGCTCAGAGGTCAACTGAGAAGGTGCAGGGTTTACAGGGGAGTCGTAACCTGGGGCAGGTAAAGAGTTTGTATCTGGGCTGACTGTAGAGTGACCTGAGAGCCCCAGGTGCACCTGTGCCTCATCCTGATGGCACTGTTGCTGGTCGTAATCTAGCCAGCAATGAACTTGGAATGCTCATTGAATCACAGTGTATAAAAACAGGAAGTTTCTGTGCTTTCCGATTGCATATTGGATGTGGGAGCCCCCATCCTATGGTAACTCTTGCAAGCAGAAGATGTTATTGCGAAGGAAATATTAAAATTTCTGTGACCCAGCTGTCAGATGCTTGGAGATCCCGATGTTATTACTGGACATTGGATGTTGTTACTGTTAAACGGTCACATATTGAATTCTGTTAGCAGCCTACTCCCAACGCTGAACACGTCCCCTCATCCAATGGGATATCAAAACCAGTCTTGAGAAAGAAACTCAAGGTGTAGTGCACTCTGCACAAGTATTCAGTTCCCTCTGTTGAGGTTTTCTTGGCCTTTATGTCACGAGATTTTGGATGATTCTTAAGCCCATGGAAGTCGGTAATCATGAGACAAAACTGGGTTTCCTATTGTTTGATGAGTGGCAGAGTCTGGCTTACATTTGGGCTGACTGTGGAGTGATTGAAGCTCTGTTCTCTGTGTGTTGACTTTGGGGCAGTTCCCGTAGGCCTAGTGGGAAGGCCGTGTGGCTGCTTGGCTGACCTGGGGTGCACCGAGCAATAGCTCCCAGGCTTGGCCAGGAGGGGTTCGTGCTGCCTTCTTGTTGGATGGTGTCCTCTTCCCTCTACTGTCAGCAGAGGCACTGGGTCAGGAAGATGCAGCACCGGCTGCACGAGCTTATTCATAAGAGGGTTGGTGAACATCACAGCACACACAGCTCTGTGGAAGGGAAGCTCACATTCAGGGGCCTCCGCTCCTCGCTCCTGTGCTTCTCGTCATCAGAGCATCCTTCACAACCGGCTTGACTCTCCTTCTGCCCTCTGCAGCAAGCCTGGCCCTGGGCTCTTGGCTCTCCCAAACACTTCTCTGTTTTGTTTTGTTTTTCCCTTTGGGTGAGAGAGAATGGCTCCCTTCCCCTGGGGTGGGGGTGGTGGTGGTGGTTAGGCTCTGATAAAATCCCAGCAGGCTAGGCGCTGATAAAATAGTTTCCTTTGAGGTCTGGCCTTTTCATGACAAACAGAATATTTTGGGCATATTTTAAGATGGTTCCTTTTTCCTTCCCCCTACTGGGAGTCCCAGGGGTTTTTCTCTAATCTTATTTTTCTCTCATGAGTTTGGGGACCCCTAGGAATAAGCCCCCCTGAAACTGATCTCTAAGGCTTGTCCACACTGAACCTCTGGCAGCTCATCAAGTAGGATTAAGTCTTCTATCCTGAGCTGGTTCCAGTCTCCACTTCTGCTCACGGGTTTGCGCTCCCACAGGCTGTGACGCTGTGTGTCTGCCTGTCTCTCCACTTTTGAGAGCAGCAATTTGCCTGTGACCTCCCTTCTCTGAGGGATCCAGGAGTTGCTGATTTTGAGTTTGTATAGGTTTTTATTTCAGTGCATGAGAGTGAGGATGTCCAGCATCTTTACCTGCTGGACCAGAGGCTGGAAATGTCCTGCCTTTTTTTTTTTTTTTTTTGAGATGGAGTCTCGCTCTGTTGCCCAGGCTGGAGTGCAATAGTGAGATCTCGGCTCACCGCAACCTCCACCTCCTGGGTTCAAGGGATTCTCCTGCCTCAGCTTCCCAAGTAGCTGGGATTACAGGCGCCTGCCACCATGCCCGGCTATTTTTGTATTTTTATTAGAGACGGGGTTTCACCATGCTGGCCAGGCTGGTCTTGAACTTCCAACCTCAGGTGATCCGCCTGCCTCGGCCTCCCAAAGTGCTGGGATTACAGGCATGAGCTACCGCACCCGGCCTTGTCTTGCCTTTCTTAAATGTCTCTAAAATCTTGTTCTCAGGGGAGGATACAAGGGTCATTCATTCACTCCTTCTGCCTGTCTGTGTGCATTTTCTGGGCTCACACTGTTTTTTAAGCCTTGGAGCACACAGGAGGGTGCCGTGTGGTCTGGCTCTTGTCCTGGTTGAGAACACCAGGACAGACATAAAACCAAGTCCAGTGCCGTGTTGTGTGAAGATTTAGAAGGAAGGCTGTGTGGAAGAGAAGACAATGACCTATATTAATAACCAAGCAAACCCCGACTGAGCAACAGAAGACAGATGCGTTAAGTGCATGTTTACGGGGGGTGCAATTCTCTCCTGGAGTGGATTTTCAAGTGAAATGAGTTAACAGGGACGATGGTTTGAGGATGGGATAGGAGGTGGCTCTTTTCCGAGATTTGTAAAGTGCCTTCAGATATGTGACCTCCTCCTGGGGACGTGTTTCAGGAATCCTTTTTGGAAGTGAGTGACCTCCATGTGCAAAAAACAGCGGTAGAAAATGTTTTGTTGGCAGCACAGCCTGATTTTTGGGTATTTGTGGCCTCTTTACACAGAAATAAAAATACATCCATGTTTCTTCCCTTTTCTACTAAAAATTGAGAAGGGTGTATTTTCAAAATGAGGATAGGCCTCTTAGAATGGGCATCCTTGCTAGGTGCAGCTTCTTTGAATGGTAAGGCCAAAGTCTCTAAGTGCACGGCTGGTCCCTTTACTGTTGGTTTAATTTACAGTCGGCCTCTTAAGTTTCCAAATCTCCATTTAATTGACATTTTCGGGTTACCAAGATTGTGCTTTGTGTTCCTGTCAACTTTTCTTAAGTTTTTTGCCATCATGGCTATGTAGCCACTTTAAAAAGTCCTTTCGGTTATTTCGAATCACTCATAAGCAGTTATAATGGGAACTACAATACCTGCCATTAGGCCACAATTTAGTGCTTCTTATATGTTCGCACTTTCTTAATTACATTAAATAATTCTAGCCTGTACACAATTTAGTTTAATTAAAATAAGACTGTTTCCTTACATCTGACTTTCACCTCATGGAACAAGAAGGGAGCTGAAAGACCAGTTGACATTAATGGTACCATCATGCATCTACACAGCCAAGCTTGCTTGAGAAACCCAATAATGGCTGATCACAGGGACTTCCCTGCTGGTTGTTGGTCCAGAATGGACCACAGTTGTGTGTTTGTGTGTTGGGAACCTGCTTTCATGGCTCCCCTGACCCACAGGAGGTGAGCTTGTGAGAGTGTGATCACAAGCAACTCAAGTGGGACCGGTGCCTCAGCCTCACCATTTTGCTATGATGGTATTCAATTATGCTGCTAATTGTGTACATATCGTACGTATCTTCTGTATTATGTATAATACACATTATGTCTATTATGTATAATAGACATATAATTTTGCCTCTAAGGGCCATCTTCTTTGCATATCATTGCATAAGTTGGTGATACATTTACATAAACCATCAACTTATCCAATGATATGCAAAGAAGATGGCACTTCAAAGCAAAATTATATGTCTATCATACATGGATGACTTCAGAAATAATACAAAAAATTACCAACAGGATCTACTATGAGATCAATTTTTTCTTTCTCAAGTCTAATTTTTTTTATATATTTTAGCTTTTCTTATTGGCCTTTTAGTCAAAATATGCCATTGGCCCATCAGACATTAACCTTCTATTTACTTTTCTTGAGGTATTTTTAAAAAGTATTTGTGTAACTTTTAGAAAAAAGTTAATTTTTAAGATTACAAAATGCATCCCATCAGGATATTAATAACCTGCAGGGCCACCATACTGGCCTCATTGAGTTAGCTAGTGCTCAATTAAACTAATCGTCTATGCATTCCAGGATACTAGTACAGTCACATGTGACTTAAACACAGGTATAGGTTCCAAGAAATGTGTGGTTCAGTGAGTTCATCATTGTTTGAACATTGTAGAGTGTAGTTACACAAACCTAGACAGTACAGCCTACGCCAAACCTAGGCTATGTGGCACAGCCTATTGTTCCTGCGCTACAAACCTGTGCAGGATGCGACTGTGCTAAATACTGCAGGCAATTGTAACACAATGGCAAGTATTTGTGTCTCTAAATAGGGCTAAACAAGGCTGGGTGCGGTGGCTCACCCCTGTAATCTCAGCACTTTGGGAGGCCAAGGTGGGTGGATCACGTAAGGTCAGGAGTTCAAGACCAGCCTGACTAACACGGTGAAACCCCATGTCAACTAAAAAAAAAAAAATTAGCTCGGAGTGGTGGCGGGTGCCTGTAATTTCATAATCTCAGCTACTCAGGAGACTGAGGCGGGAGAATTGCTTGAACCTGGGAGGCGGAGGTTGCAATGAGCCGAGATCGTGCCATTGCACTCTAGCCTGGGCAACAAGAGTGAAACTCTGTCTCAACATAATAAAACATAAAAATAAATAGGTCTAAACATAGAAAAGCTTTGGTAAAAATAGACAAAGATTAAAAAATGGTGCTCCTGTATAGGGCACTTGCCATGAATGGAGCTTTTAGGACTAGAACTTGCTCTGAGTGAGTCAATGAGTATGGAGTGAATGTGAAGATCCAGGACATTCTTGTACATTACACTGGACACTTAGGCTACACTACATTTACAAAAAGAAATAAAGTGATTGCATTACAACCTTACAATGGCTACATCACTAGGTGATAGAAGTTTTTCAGCTCTTCTCTAATCTTATGGGACCATTGTGGCATATATGGTAGGTGTTATGGGGTGCATGACAATAATGACAACAAGGTGGCAAGCTGGGGACACCATGTGCCCTGTGAACATCCACTAAGCGGTGCTAGTTCCAACTGTCATGAGTTGGGCCGGGCACCGTGGCTCACGCCTGTAATCCAAGGCAGAGGCAGGAGGACCACTTGAACCCAGGAGTTTGAAACCAGCCTGGGCAACACAGAGAGAATCTTTCTCTATTAAAAAATAAATAAATAAATTAGCTGGGCATGGTATTGCGTGCCTGTAGTCCCAGCTACTCTAGAGGCTGAGGTGGGAGGATCACTTGATCCCAGGAGTTCGAGGCTGCAGAGAGCTGTGATCACACCAGTGCCCTCAAGGCTGGATGACAGCAAGACTCTGTCTGAATGAATAAACAAACAAATAAAACAATTGCAACCAAACTGCTAAAATGCAACTTACGTTGTGTTAAGAAAAAGGTACAAAACAGAGCCTACAAGCTATAGCCATAAGACTTTTAATAACGATTTTATATTTATGTTTTTAAAGTCTATTTAATGTAGCAGAAATCTGGTCAGTGGTTACTGGGGTGAGGGCAGGGCCTGGCTGAAATGGGGCACAAAGAACTTTTTAGGGGATGGGAATGTTCTATATTTTAGTTGCGGTGGTGATTACTGCAGTGTGTAAATTTGTCCAAGCTGTGTTCTTAACAATTTTTGTTAACATAATTTGCATATAACAAAATATAACATTTTGTTTTATTATATGCAAATTATGTCTCAATGATGTTGACTTTTTAGGTATCTCAATATATAATTGACTTTCAAGGCTTGCTGAAAGTAGTTTTAGAAAAGACTTCCAAAACTCTCCAAAACTGAGCATAATTGAAACCCGTGTAAGGGAAAGCTTTATTTAGAATTGAGGAGCCTGTCAGTGAGGTCTGGGCAGTTACACAAATGACATTTAGCATTTTCTGCACTGGCTGCATGCCCCAAAACTAGACAAACCCCAGCCCCAGCCCCAAGGAAGAAAAGAATTGCAGAAAGTGAACTATGATGAGACTATCTTCTGCCAAGCCTGTAAAGACCTACATTGTAGGGACCCCACAGATGTCAGAAAAATGTATCTCCCGCCTCAGATGCAGAAAACCAACTCATAAGGAGATGAGTCCTAGGAGGGGGGCCTGTTACGAGGCTAAGGCCAGCAGCCCTGGGGCACTCGGTGGGGAGGGCAGCAGCCCCCACAGAGGAGGATGTGAGGCTCTGGGAAGTGGAGTTATCGAATTCAGCACAGCAAAACAGCTCTTCGTGGTTCCCACAGGTATTGCCTCTATTCAAGTCCTCCCTACGCTGTAGGCCAAGAGAAGCAAGGCCCCTTCATCCTTGGGCCTAGCCTTCTGTTTCGAAGCTGCTTCTCTGACATTGACACCCAGCACCAGCTCAATCCCTCCCTGGCTCCAGTCCTACTTGACCTTGATTGTTCCCTAAACCAACCATGTTCCCCAATCCACACATCACTTAACTCAGCTCTGTCTATTCATCTCACACCGGCTAAGAGCTCAAGGCCCTGAAAGATCTTTAGGTGTTTGTGGCGATCCACACACTGGAAGGAGCAGTGCGTCGAGACAGCTCAAGCATCCTCCATCAGGTGTATCTAGAAGGATGGGGAAGGTGCTGCCTCCTGCCACCCAAGCTTCCAAGGAAGCAGGATGAACCCTGGACCATACCACCCTTTTCCTCCACGGACTTCATTGTAACAGGCCAGGGCAAATCCTCCCAGAACTTGGAGCAACATCAGGTTTTAGAAGCTTTCCTGTGTAGACCCATATTTTATTTGACACTAACATCAAAGAGCTTTCTGACTGAACATATTGAGTTCATTTCTAAGTCTTTTCTGTCATCCTGTTTGGCTATTAGCTCCATGCAGACAGGATCCTATGATTTTGCTCACTGCAAAACCCTATAATTTTGCTCACCACAAAACCTCATGATTTTGTCCCTAAAACATTATGCAAACATAGTAGGTACTCAATAATTATCTGTTACATGAATAAATTGCATACACACACACACAGACACACACACATCTCTGTTAACTAAACTGCAGTCTGTAGATAGTATCTTTGTAACAGGTTCAATCCTTAGGGCATCATTTTTCCATACCTTGATTATTGACTCATATAATTCAGATCTGCTGTTATGACATCCAGATGGAATTTCTCTGCTGAAGGCTTATGTCGAAGTCGCCCTGAGAAATCAGGAGTCTACCTGGAAGGCCAACATCAGTGGATAATGTGCTTGGGCTGCCAGCTTTTCCAGTGTGATACTAGTGGGGGCAGGCTTCCAAGCCACATATGGGTAAGTGTTTTCCTGTGTCTTCCTGCTCCATGGTCTTCCTCCGGATTCCCAGCCTGTGCACCTCCCTGTTGACTGAGGTCCTCATCTTCACTGTCACAGACTTGCTCTCTGTGACTCTGTTGACCAGAGGGAGGTGCTGTGGTTTCCACAGACCCACCCTGTAATAGGAATTCTCAGAGCCAAGACAACCAGTTCTGCACGGGTCTGTCTGTGCCTGAGTCAGTGTGCTGAGATCCACATTTAAAGCAGTAGGCTGGGCGAAGTGACTCATACCTGCAGTTCTAGCACTATGGGAGGCAGAGGCAGGAAGATTGCTTGAGGCCAGGATTTTGAGATCAGCCTGGAAAACATAGTGAGACCTCATCTCTACTCAAAACAGAAAATTAGCCAGGCATGGTGGTGTACACTTGTGGTTCCAGCTACTCAGGAGGCTGAGGCAGGAGGATCACTTGAGGCCTGGAGTTGGAGGCTGTAGTGAGCTGTGATTGAGCCACTGCACTCCAGCCTGGCCAAAAGAGTGAGGCCAAGTCTCAAAAAAAAAGTGAAATGCACACTGTCTGGGTGACAACCACTCTGTTGAATGCAGTTTAGCAAGTCCTCTGTAGACTGCAGGAATACCTTTTATTCCAGAAACCTGTGGGTGAACACCTGAGAGGGGACACTGTGAGCACATGCACTTCACGATTTCAGAAGCACGGACTTCTGAGAGCTCGCAGTCCCAGCGACCCAGGAGCCTGCACGTGTCTGCATGTGGGACTCACACCTCCTGCCCTCTCCATGGGCCA
Organism: Pongo pygmaeus; assembly: GCF_028885625.2. NCBI lineage: Eukaryota > Metazoa > Chordata > Mammalia > Primates > Hominidae > Pongo > Pongo pygmaeus. The sequence goes on from NC_072377.2 coordinate 3,143,775, forward strand.
AGTGACCATCTTCTCATGCTTGAACGAAACAGGTTTCTAACTGGACTAGACAGGTTTTTTCTCCAGGTCCAGACCAGGGGCAGACGGGAATTCCAGAATGGGACTCTGAGCATTTCTTTCCTTTGCCTAAAACCCTCTCATATGGGTCTCTACTGCCCTTGGAGAAAATCTCGATTTCTGGCTTGGTCTTCAAGTGGTGCTGCGTGATCCGGCCTTTGCTCAACTCTCTTGCCCCATCTGCCATCCCTCCCCCCTTAACTGATGGTTTAGTGTGGGGGCCTCGCTCTGGGATGCACCTAGGCCAAGGTCCCTCCTGCGCTGGGGCCTTGCACATGCTCTCCTCCCTCCCTGGAGGGGCCACCACTTCCTCACCTCACCCAGGGAGGCTTTCTCATTTTTCAGGTCTCAGTTCGGATGTCAGTTGTCACAGAAGCCTTCTTGTCTCCCAGACCAGGGGAAATCCCCCTTCCTATGGCCTTCACTGAATTGCTTTGCACCATTGCACTTTATTCACCGTTTCCGTGATTACTTCACTTCTGGCTTTCCTGTGTAGACTCCACAGCAAGCGCCCTTTGCCTCAAGCCCACGGATAAGAATGAGCTGGCTTAGAATCTATCGAATGAAAGTCTATGACACCTCGGCCAGGCGTGGTGGCTCACACCTGTAATCCCAGCACTTTGGGAGGCCAAGGAGGGCAGATCACGAAGTCAGGAGATCGAGACCATCCTGGCTAACACGGTGAAACCCCGTCTCTACTAAAAGTACAAAAAAAAAAAAAAAATTAGCCGGGCATGGTGGCGGGCACCTGTAGTCCCAGCTACTTGGGAGGCTGAGGCAGGAGAATGGCGTGAACCCAGGAGGTGGAGCTTGCAGTGAGCCGAGATTGCGCCACTGCACTCCAGTCTGGGATACAGAGTGAGACTCCGTCTCACAAAAAAAAAAGAAAAAGAAAGTCTATGACACCTCATTTGCAAGACTGAAAATCTGGCTAGCCTGTTAGAACATTTTCAGAAGTTCTAATGAGTGCTTTGCAACTGTTTAAGAATGTTATCATGTTTCCAGAAAAGAAATATTTAAAGCTTTGCTATAATTGGTGGTTGAATGCAAAGAAAAAGACATCATAGTCAGTCTCCTTGTGCTTAAAACTAAAATCTCTCTCTGTTCCTTTAGAGCAGATCTCTCCATCTCAGCCACTCTTGACACTTGGGCTGCGTTGTCTTTGTCCTGGGGCCGTCCTGTTGGGTTGTAGGCTGTTTGGTGCCGTCGCTGTCCTCTCTCATGAGAAGCCAGCAGCACTGGTATGCAGTATGGCAATACAAAATGTCTGGAAGGACCTGGCAGTGGTTCCTGAAAGGCAACATGGCCCTAGGATGAGAACCCCTGACATGAAATTTTAACCATAAGCAGCCAGCTTCAGGCTGTAAGCATCAGATCCCTCCCACCTGCGCGACATTTGCTTATCCTCGAGTGCCCACACAGGCTTCATACATACTTTAAAGTGCCATCCTTTTGGGCTTTTTCTGCAATGGACTCCAACTAAATATTAGGGCTTTAGACTTCCTTTTTCTTTTGCACTGGCCTGTCTGAATGCTGCTAAATCTATCCAGTGTGGAAGCTCACCTCCTGAGTGAGCCGTAAATATTCCCCGATGCAGTTGGTATTGTTTTACCTAGAATGACACATTATCTCCATGTTAGAGATGCTACTGTGACTCAGGGTCTCAAGGACACTGAAACTCTTCTGACATTCCTGTTTTTACTCTAATTTCTCAAAATGACTTTTTGAACATTGGGGAATACTTCACGTGTTTGGAAAGGAAGGCATTTGAGGAGACACTTTAAAATAATAAAAGGGAGGAGTTGGAAAGGAGACGCAGTGACCGTCTGGGTAGGCCCTAGGTGGGGGCCGTGTCAGGACCGCTTGATGAATGGAGGCTCCAGGGGCCCCCTATTTGTTCAGTGCTCTTGTTCTGATACAACTGCGCACAAAACCGGCATTGAAGTGTCTGCCATTAAAACATAACATCACCTGACAACGATCAGTCCACAGGGCATTGCCTTGAGAAGGCCATATTGTTCTGCGGGGCCGGGGCCCTGGCCCATGGGGTCCTGAGACGTGAAGTCGAGCGAGGCATGCGGAAGACTTTCCAGTACATTAGAAAGGACCTGGCCGCCTCCCATCAATACTGCGCCAGCCCGAGCCTGACAGATGAGAAAACACGGAGAAAGCTCTCCTCTGACTTCTAAGTCCTCCTTTCTCTCCTTAAAACCCGGAGAACTGTGGCCCAGAGCTTAGCGGACTCACAGCCATGGGTCTGAAAATACTTGGGGCAGACGGCTGTGGCTGCCTCATTTTAGTTTCTGCCTGTGGCTGGGCGTTTTAGATTTCCACTTTTCCAGGGTTTGAGACTAATCACGACCCCCGCCCGGAATGTTTACCTTGCAAACCGCAAGGCCGTTAAGCATTCAGGACCACACCCAGGCCACCAAAGCCTCAACCACGTTCTGCTAATGGTTTTAAAGTGCTCCTTCCACTCCTAAAGAGAAAGAATATTTCATGTCAATGCTCATACTTAATTAATTTACATTTTATTTTAAATACAGACAAATAGGAAAATCAACATTATCACATAAAACACCCATGAAAGGAATCTTTTTTTGTGGATAAATAACTCACAAAGACCTTCATGGATTTTTAGCACATTTTACTCTACAAACATCTTGTGTTTGGGACTATAGTTGGATTGTTTGAATATACCATGAGTTCATTTTCCACTACTTTTAACACCAATTCCACCCCTCAATGTTCTTATCAATGACCCTTTTGCTTTTATTAGTATTTATTTTTAATTTTACATTGTTGTGCAACCATCACCATCGTTCCTCTGCACATTTTTTTTTCTTGCAAAACTGAAACTTTTGCCCAATAAACAATAATTTTCCATTCCATTTCTCCTCACCCGCTGGAAACCACCATTCTGTTTTCTGTCACTGTGAATTTGACCACCCTCGGCACCTTAAATAAGTGGAATCTTACAACATGCGTCCTTCCGTGACCAGCTTATTCAAATCAGGAAAGGGAAGGAGTCTCTGACACAGAGTGGTGCTTCATGTCCAAGTGGCAGGAAATTCAGTGGCAGTATCCAGTTGCCAGTGTCCAGTGGCTATGTCAGGAGGACCCTAACTCATCCCACAACCTGATTTCACTGGTGTCCTAGCATATGAGATCCTCCCATTTTCCAAACCTAATTTTTCAACATTCAGCTCACTGCAACCTCTGCCTCCCAGGTTCAAGCGATTCTTGTGCCTCAGCCTCCTGAGTAGCTGCGATTACACACGTGCACCGCCACAACTGGCTAATTTTTGTATTTTTAGTAGAGATGGGGTTTCACCATGTTGGCCAGTCTGCTCTCAATCTCCTGACCTCAGGTGATCAGCTCGCCTCGGCCTCCCAAAGTGCTGGGATTACAGGTGTGAGCCTGGTCCATTCCTTCCTAATGAGGAGTTGTATTCACCTGTTGGTGAACATTTGACTTGTTTGCAGTGTTTGGCAATTATGAACATTTGGGTGCAGGTTTTATGGAATATAACTTTTCATTTCACTTGGATAAATACCAAGGCATGGGGTTTCTGGGTTGTATACTATGTATTTAACTGTATAGGAAACTGCCAAGCTGTTGTCTGCAGCAGCTCCACATTTTCCATTCCCATCAGCAACAGACAGGAGTTCCAACTGTTCCACATCCTCACCAGAACTGGTATGCTATCTCTTTTTCCCCTTGTTGGATAATTTTTTTAAATGACATAAATTATGTTCAAGCTAAAATAATCCAGGACAAGCTCAGAAGACTGTAGGTATTTTATAAATTCCTGGGCTCTTCACTCCTAAAGTATTTTATAGAGCCACAAATGACATTTTCCAAAAGGGCATCATGTAAATGTTGCAAGTGACAGTGACAAATGTCATTGACCTCAGCTTCAACATGTTGGCTAGGCTGCTCTCGAACTCCTGACCTCTGCTTCCCAAAGTGCTGGGATTACAGGCATGAGCCACCATGCCTGGACTAATTTTTTATGTGTAGAGACAGGGTCTCACTGTTGCCTTGGCTTGTCTTGAACTCCTGGGCTCAAGTGATCTTCTCGCCTCGGCCTCCTAAAGTGCTGAGATTACAGGCATGAGCCACGGTACCCAGCCGTAATTCTGTTTTTAATTTTTGGGAATCACCATATTGTTTTCCTCTGTGCCTGCATTATTTTACATTCTCGCCACAGTGCACAAGGGTTCCAGATGTTCCACATCCTTGCCAACACAATTGTTTTTGTTTTTATTTGTTTGTTTTTGATAGTAGCCATCCTAATGGATGTAAGGTGTGATGATTCTTTTTATACAATTTGAAGTTGCAGAGTTGATATCACTGATAACATGAAAAATTACAGTATCAATAGTGTTTTGATGTTTTCTCAGAAAATGTATATTTATTTGTTTTATTTTAGCCTTCAAATGTTCTAAAATGCATTTATAATTTATAAAATTTGTAAAACCGAGACCCCAAGAAACACACAGTTATTGAACACATTTGCCCACAGGGAGGTTCTTTGCTTTCTGGCTCTAGGATGAGCCCCAGTGCTGATGGCAAAGCCTGTGCTTAGCCCGGAATAGATGCTGTGGCCCCTTGTCATGTCAGCCTGAGCTGACCAATGCAACTTTGGTACTGAGAAGTGGAAGGCTGCTGTCACAAATGTCTAACAATGTGGAAGTGGCTTTGGAATTGGGCATTGGGTAGCATGTGGAAGAGATCTGAGGTGCATGTTAGAAAGATCTCAGGTCACTTTGAAGAGATCATTGGTAGAAATATAGATGTTTAAGGCCATTTTGCTGACTGCTCAGGAAGAAAAGAAGAGAACTGTAGAGAAAGCTTCCATCACCTTAGAGAACACAAATATCATCATGAACATATAATATGGGTAGAAATATGAACATAAAAGGTTTTTATGGTGAGATGTCAAATGAAAATAAACAGTATATTATTGGAAAATGGAAAAAAGGCAATCTTTGTCATAAAGTGGCAGAGACTTTGGCTGAATTTTGCTCGAGTGTTTCCTAGAAATTAGACTTTAAAAATGATGGCCTTAGACACTCAGCTGAGGAGATTTCTAGACAAAGTGTTGAAGGCTCAGCCTGTTTCTCTTTATTGCTTATAGTAAAATGTTGGGGAGGAGAGAAATGGAAGAAGAAATGACTCATGGCCACTGAGCATTGGGTTCATGGAAGTTGTGATGACTGGAAGGCAAGGATTTGGAGTCAGAAAGGCCTGTACTCATCTCTCTTCCTCTTCATTTTTTAGTGTGGTTGACACACTCCTGTGCAGATTGTCCCTGATGCCAAAAATGCAACTCCTGTTTGCCCAAGGATTACTTTGGGTTTCCCTGAGACAAGGTCTCCACTATAGGCAGTTTACTTGGGAGGTGGTCCCAGGAAGGGGAAGTAAATGAGTGGAACGGTGATAGGGAAGGGAATCCCAATGAAGTGTGTGTAAATAAGCTGGTTGACTGCCTTGGGCCACTGGTGCCCTGAGTACTTGATTGCTCCCACCTTAAAATAGTCCCACTGGAGTCAGTGGCGCTGCCCTGGCCCCATCCCACTGACTGAGGGTTGCTCCTTTAATAAAAATAAAAAATACTTGTTTATTTATTTTTTAAATAGAGATGGGGTCTCACTGTGTTACCCAGCCTGGTCCTGAACTCCTGGCCTCAGTCCTTCTACCAGGCCTCCCAAAGGGCTGGGATTACAGGCATGAGCCACTGCGTCTGGCCGAGGGTCACTCTTGACCATCAATTTCACTTCTCGGATGTTCTCTGAGTAGGATCATACAGCATGTAGCTTTTGGGACTGGGTTTTCTTCATTTGGTATGCTTCTTTGCTGATTCTTTCAGGTTGTGGTGTGTATTAATAGTTCATTCTTATTATTGTTGAGTAGTATTTCATGATATAAATAAGTTTTTTTTTTTCTGTAGAGATAGGGTCTCACTTTGTTGCCTAGGCTGGTCTCAAATTCCTGGCCTCAAGAGACCCTTTCACCTCAGCCCCTCAAAATACTGAGATTACATGCATGAGCCACCATACCTGGCCACATATTTTGAAATTATTACTTACTGAAAAACATGGATTCTTTCTAGTTTTTTACTATAGCAATTAAAGCTGCTATGAACATTTCGTAACAGGTTTTTGTGTGAACACAAGTTTTCATTTCTCTGGAATAAGTGACCAGGACTGCTGGTTTGCATGGTATTTACATGTACAGTTCTTAAAGAAACTGCCAAGTTATTTTTCCCTCTTTTCTAATATAAACATTTGGTGCCATAAATTTCTCTGTTAGCACTGTTTTACCAGTGTCCTGCAAACTTTGATAAATTGTATTTTTCTTTTCATTCAGTTCAATGTACATTTTATTTCCTGTGAGGTTTCTTTTTTGACTCATAGATTATCTAGACTTATGTGGTTTAGTTTCCAAGTTTGAGAGAATTTCTTCTTATGTTTCTGTAATTGATTATAGTTCGACTCCATTGTAATTAAAGAACGTACGCTGTATGACTAAAATTCTTTTAAATTTGTTCAGGTTTGTCTTATGACTAGGATATCGTTCATGTTGGTATGTGTTTTGTGGGTGCTTAAAAACAATGTGTGTTCTGCTGTTGCTGGGTAGAGTATTCAATAAATGTTGACTAAATCTTGGTGATTGATTCAGTTGTTGTGCTCTTCTATATCCTTGTTGATTTTCTGTATCAGTTGTTTATTCATTTGGATTTTTAAGTTATTTTATTAATACTTCCTTTAATTCCCCTTCCTGGGACCACCTTCCACTTAAACTACCCGTAGTTGAGACCTTGTCTCAGGGAAACCCAAATAATAAAGACAAATAATTGTAAATTTGTCTACTTGTCCTTTCAGGTCTATCAATTTTGGTTCACATATTTCTCTGCTATGTTGTTTGGGGCGTACACATTTAGAATTGCTTTGTCTTCTTGATAGATTTACCCTCTATCATTGTGTAAGTTACCATTCTGTCCCTGTTAACTTTTTTGCTCTGAAGTCTACTTTACCTGATATTAATATTGTCATTCATACTTGTTTTTCTTTGATTATTGTTTGTATGATACATCTGTTTTTACTTCTTCTTTTTTTTTTTTCAACCTACCTATAATGTTAGGATTGAAGTGAGTTTCATTTTTTTTCTTCTCCTTTTTTTTTTTAGACAGTCTTGTTCTGTTGCCCATTGTGGTATGCAGTGGTGTGATCTCAGCTCACCGCAACCTCTGCCTGCCAGGTTAAAGTGATTCTTCTGCCTCAGCCTCCTGAGTAGCTGGGATTACTGGCACCTGCCACCATGCCTGGATAATTTTTTAATTTTTTAATTTTAATTAATTAATTAATTTATTTATTTATTTTTTAGTAGAGATGGGGTTTCATCATATTGGCCAGGCTGGTCTAGAACTCCTTAGCTCAAGTGATCCACCTACCTCGGCCTCCCAAAGGGCTAGGATGACAGGCGTGAGCCACCATGCCTGGCAGAAAGTGAGTTTCTTACAGATCATATACAATACAATTTGATCATGTGTGTGATTTTTTGGTTTGTTCATTTGTTTTAAATCCACTCTGAAATCTCTATCCTTTAGTTGGTGTGTCTAGAACATTTATATTTAATGAAATTATAAATATATTAGCACTTTTCAGCAATTTTACTTTTTGTTTTTTTTCTGTTTGTTCTCTTTGGTTTAATGTTCTCTTTTCTTTTTCTTGCCTTTCAATGGGTTACTGAAATGCTTTCTAGAGTATCATTTTAATTCATCTATAGTGTTTTTGAGTCTATTTCTTTATATAGCTTGCTTACAGGTTGCTCTAAGTATTTTATTAAATATGCATAACTTATAAGTCTAATGGTATTATCAATTTACCAGTTCGAATGAGTTGTAGAAATTTAACTTTCCATCTGTTCTGATACCTTTTCCCATTTATAATACAATTATTTTGCATTTCTGCTATATACATTTAAAACCATGTTCAGTGTTATATTATTTCGCTTAAGTCCTCAAACATGATTTAGAAAACTCTAGAGGTGAAGGAAAATATGTTGTATTATTCATATATTTACTTTTCTCCATAATTCTTTCTTTCTTCTTGAGGTTCCAGGATTCTTACTTTTATTATTTTCTGGTAGTAAACTGTCTTTAGCTATTCTTTTCAAGTGTAGATGCTGGTAACAAACTTTCTTAATTTTATTCAGCTGAGAAAGCTTTGATTTCCTTCCTTCATTCCCAAAATATATCTTAACTGGATATGATAGTTCTTTTCTTTTCAGCACTTGAAAAATGCACTCCTTTTTCTCTGGCCTCTGTAGTTTCTTCTTAGAAATTCTCTATCATTCAAGTTTTTCTTCTATAGGTAAAGTGTCATTTCTGATCACTGCTTTAAATTTTTTTTGTCTTTAATTTTCAGAAGTTTGACTATGATGTATGTCTTGGTCAGTTTGGGCTGCAGTGACAAAAAACCACTGGGTGGCTTAAATATTGGAAATTGATTTCTCACAGTTCTGGAGGCTGGGAAGTGTAAGATCAAGGTGCCAGTTAATTCAGTTCCTGATGAGGGTCATCTTTGCAGTTTTTCTGGTTAGGTCCTCAAATGTCTTTTCCTTGGTGTAAACAGGCAGAAAGAAAGAGAAATCTTGTGTCTCTTCCTCTTTTAATAAATGCATTAATCCTATCATGGGGCTCAACCCTTGTGACCTCATCTAAACCTAATTATCTCCCAAAGGCTCCACCTTCAGATACCATCAAATTGAGAATTAGTACTTCAACATATGCATTTTGAGGGGACACAAACATTCAGTCATAGCAATGTGTCTTGGTGTGTATTTCTTTGGATTTATTCTGTTTGAGATTTACTTAGTCTCTTGAAATTGTGTATTTATGTGCTTTGCCAGATTTGAAAAGTTTTTAGTTATTTTTTTTTTAGGTATGTTTTTAACCCTGCTCTCTTTCTCCTCTCCTTCTTGCACTCCAGTGACAGAAAACTTAGGTATTTTGACATAGTCCAACATGTCTGAGGGGCTTTTTATATTTATTTTTTAGTCTGTTTGCTTTCTGTTTTTCAGATTGGGTATTTTGCATTTTTAAACCTTTGAGTTCATGTATTAATTCTCCTATCTTCTCTATTCTGACGTTTAGCCTATCCATTGTTATTTTTAAAATTTCACTCACTATGCTTTTTTCCATTCTGAAATTTCCATATGGTTCTTCTCTCTATATATGATTTTACTTGCTGAGACTTTTTATTTTTTCCCATTTGTTTGTTTCCATTTGTTTCACAAATGTTTGTAGTTGATTGATGAAGCAATCTTATGATGACAGTTTAAAAATCTTCATCAGATAACTCCAACATCTCTGCCATCTCGATATATATATACACCTCAGTGTCTATTTTCTATTTATTTTTGCACAACCACAGGACAATTTTTAAATTCAGGAAATGATCATTGTTGCAATGCTAAAACTTATTTCTTATTCATATTAAAATTTCATCAATTATCCTAATAATGTTCTTTACAGCATATTTTTTTTTAAACAGGAAACTCTTGAGAACGAAAGGGGGTACTCGTGGAAACAGACATAAACCTGAAACATCTGTGCAAACCTGGACATAGCATCACCCCGGAATCAGAGCACCCAAGGGGGCTGCGCTTAGTTAGGAGGCAGGAGCTCACCCACGGGAGCGGGAGGCCGGGAATCGAGGAGAGGGGCCTGGAGGGCTGGTGGCAGGGAGACGAAGGTGCTCTCTTCTGCCTGCTCTCCTTTGCTAAGAGACGTGAGGAGCAGGCCATTCACCTAGGCGTGGGAGAACAAGTCAGGAGGAGTGAGGGGAAGGGAGGAGGCAGAAATGGTTGACTCTAGAATGGAAGGTGGAATTATCCAGGGTGAGAGGGAAGGTTGTCAGCACACCTGCCTGCTGGCTCTGGGGTCACACCTCTCTGGCTTTTCTTCCTGAAATAATTATATATTTTAAAGCAGAACCAGCATCGTAAAATAATCTCCACTAATTTGGCTTGTCAGGCTACACTTCAAACTACTTACTTGAATTCACTTAGATTTAAAACATTTTTTTGTCCTCAGTGATCCCGAGAGCCTTGAAAGGGAGACAAACTTTGTACGGGAATCACGCACAATCCACAAAGTCTAAATTCATCAGAATGCAGTGAATTCAGTGGGAAGACAGTATTAAGGGGGTAAGGAGGTGGGGGAGTACTGATTAACACTTTAATCAGGCCAGGCGGACTGAAAAGGCAGCATTTGAGATGAGTTCAGAGGGAGAGGAGAGGAGCTGTGGGCAGGAGGAGTCCACGGGGAGAGCACTCCAGGCTGGAGGACCGGCCACGGCAAAACCTCCAGGTAGGAATGTGGCTGCGGCTGAGCCTATGAGAGACTCTAGGGAGGTATGTGAGGGGGAGGGAAGGGGCAGATGAAGTCAGAGAGGCCACTGTGGGCATCTGCTGAGTGTGGTGGGGAACCTGGCACCGCGAAGGCCAGGGTCCGGCTCCTGTTTTTTGAGAATCACACCGGTTGCTGGGGAACAGGAGGCTACATGAGGTCTCAGCCCCACAGGGAGCCCAGGGCAGGTCATCAGTGGTGGCTCAATCCCTGTGGCAGCCATGGAGATTGAAGAGAAATGGTCAAATTTAGGATATCTCAGAAATAAAGCTGAGAGAATGTGCTGAAGAGTTGGGTGGAGGTTCGTGGTTTGACCTGAACTACAAGAAGGGTGCAGTTACCATCAACTGAGATGGGGAAAGCTGGGGGGCCAGGCTGGGCCAGGCAGGAAAAGCAGACCTTCATTTTCAGGCAGGGCATTTTGAGGGACTGATGAGACATCCAGGTGGACCTATTAACCTAGTCACTGGGGTAGAGGAGAAAGATCAGGGCTGCAGATACACCTTTGAGAGTCATTAGCATAAAGATGACACTTAAAATCAGGATGAGAGGGAGAGATTCTCTTGTCCTTACTACTTAAAATATGCACCTCCCCACTGCCAACCCCCCAGCAGCCCCAGCAGCCTTACTCGTGTTTGTTAAAAACACAGAATCTCTGTGTCCATGAGTTCTCATCATTTAGCTCCCACTTATAAGTGAGAACATGTGGAATTTGGGTTCCTGTTCCAGAGTTAGTTTGCTAAGAATAATATCCTTCAGCTTCATCCATCTTCCTGCAAAGGACATGATCTGGTTCTTATTTTACGGCTGCATAGTATTCCATGATCTATATGTACCACATTTTCTTTATTCAGTCTATCATTGAAACAACACACACTGTGGTCTACCAGAAGGTGGAAGGTGGGAGGAGAGAAAAGGATCAGGAAAAATCACTAATGGGTAACAGGCTTAATACCTGGTGACAAAATACCCTGTACAACAAAACCCTGGGATACAAGTTTTCCTACACAACAAAGCTACACACGAGCCCTGAACTTAAAATAAAACTTAAAAAACATGTGGAATCTCTGGTCCCACCCTGACCTTGGACCCAGTCTTCATTTTAACAAGCTCCCCACAGTATCTGTAGTTATCTTAGGATGTGAGGAGCCCTGCCCTGGGAGATTTTGTGTGGACAGTGAAGTGAAGAAGTGAGTGCTGGAGCCCTCAGATGTTCCAAGATCAGGGAGAAGAACAGGCACTCGTGTAGCAGACAGTGAAGGAATGCTTCCTGGATAAACCCAAGCCAGGCTGTGACAGTGCAGAGCCCTGGAAGCAATGAGCCGAGGTGTATGCGGGGATGGAGGGACCGGCGCCAGGGATCCTCTCACAGAAGGCTCAGGACAGCAAGACTTGCCTTTATGGAACACATGGCTAGATGGAGGGCCTGTTACAGACAGCGTGAGGAGAAGAAAAACTGGAGACAGTGAGGATGAAGTATGAGACGTATGTGTGTGAGGCATTGGAGACAGCCCCGTGAGGTCAGGAGAACTTTCTTTATTTCCTTTTTGTTGTTGTTATTGTTGTTGTTGTTACTGAGACAGGGTCTGGCTCTGTCTCCCAGGCTGGAGTGCAGTGATGCAATCATGGTTGGCTGCAGCCTCAAAATCCCTGGCTCAGGCTATCCTTCCACCTTAGCTTCCCAAGTAGCTGTGACTACAGGGCTGCACCGCGATGCCTGGCTAATTTTGTAACTTTTTGTAGAGAACGGGTCCCGTTATGTTGCTCAGGCTGGTCTAGAACTCCTGGCATCAGGTGATCCTCACACCTTGACCTTCCAAAGTGCTGGGAGCCACCCAGGCTTGAGCCAGTATGCTCAGCCAAGGGAAGTTTCTTTTAAAACATCGTGTTTTTTTTTTTTTTTTTTTTTTTAATCTTACAATGACAAAAACAATGTATTTCTAGGCTGAGGGGAGTGATTCTGTAGAAAGAGAAGAAAAGAGTGACGTGCATTTCTGTATGATTCATGCTTCTGTTACTGCCATTTTGGGACCCATGTAGCATGCTCACATTCCATGGGAAGCACTTTGCTTTACTGAGCCTGGAATTCCTTGAAGAACTTCGTGTAAAACATTCAACAAATATTTGCAGAATTAAGCTCAATTAAAACAACATTGCTCTTCAAGTTTGGGCATCTGAACAAGAGTGCCTGTTACAGACGGTGTTTGTTGGTCAGAGGACCACATCATTTGTGGAGTACAGGCCAATAGCAGTTAGAGGCAGAGCTCACAGCCAGGAACACCACACACGGGACGCTTGGCCTGGCTGTGCTTATGAGGGTCTGCAGCCCCAGGGGAGTATGTGATGTAGGACTGATTCCATCGAGCTGTGGAACAGGTAAATTTGGTCTCTTTGGCTTGTAATGTGATTTAAACACACACCCCGTAATACATCGTGGGAATGGCAAACAGAGTTAGAAAAATCAACAGTTTTTCTGAATCAAGTTGGCATGAGGTTTGCTTAAAATTGGCTACTGATGCTGGGTGAGAATTTGCTGTACTTCTTTGTTGCTGTGGGACAGACCCACCCATTCCCAGTGGAACAGAGGTGGTGTTTCTTTGCCTTTAGAAGATGCTTTTTCTTCATCCTCACTGGCCATGTTTACAACAGGAGCACTGTTTCCCGAGGCCGACGTGCATTGTCGGGGGGTTCATGAGAAAGTCATCAGCCTCCCCTCTCACGCTGTCGGGCGGAATCAAGTCATAAATAGAGTCACTTGTCAAGCACGACATCAATCTATCCAGGTAGCCTCCACTTCCTGTCTCGGGCCATATGTGTCTGTTATTTATGTCAAGAAAATGGCATTTGCACAACCACTCTGCCTGTTTACAGAAGTTTGGTTCCTCTGGTTGAACTGTGCATGCTGCCTGCTCTTAGCTCACTGATAAGCCACGAGGTTGTGCAGTTTAAAATGTGCTTCCACATCCCTGATAGAATAAACAGGGCAGAGCCCACAGCACCATCTGCCCAGCCCAGCCAAAGTGAGGAGTGAGGGGAGGGGCAGGGCCTCCAACAATGTTCTCTGGGTCCCTGGGAGGTTGATGCATTTTTGCTGAGAGAGTACTATGGTAAGTGCTATTCCTTCTGACCATTTAAATTATAAGAATTTTTTGTAGGTGGGACATCAGGCAGCCTTAATGTCTGACCCTGGAAAGTTCTCCGTTCAGAAGCACCTGGCCCAGAGTATTCCTTTGCAGGTTTGCATTCTCTGTTCGTCTGCTGTTGGAGTCTGTATTTGGCAATGCCAACTGGGAATCAGGGGAGACTTTTTTGGTCAAAGGTTGTTCCTCAAATTCAAAATCAGTGACTCAAAGAGAACTTGGCCTTGATCCGGCTGTGATTGTTGCCTTCTCAATTGAACTAACATTCCTGCTTCCCCGTTTATACAACTGCAAGCACACAAAGTGGGAAAGACACACAGGAGGCTAAATTTGTTGATCTAAGATTGTTGAATAAGATTAGGATATCAAGAGTTATTTTCCAATTAATAGAGCATGACAAAAGGCAGGGATTTCATGTACTTTTATGTTATTAAATGCACTCATCACATGCACACACTTGCTCACATCCACATATACGGCCAGCATTATCCTTTTCCTGGTAACCACCCAGCTCTTCCACGGTGATTTCACATGAATGCTTCTATTTCATTTGGTGGCTCAGAAATTACTTTGATCTCTTTGAAAATAGAATAACTTAATTCTTAAGCATCAGCACTGTTCTTGATTTCTCTACATAGCCAAGGTTTAGGCAATTTAACTATGACATTATAAAATAGAAAAAAGTAGCCATCTGATTTTTTTAAACGGAGATTCAAAAAGCTTATATAATTTTAGTTTGTGGTATTTATCTTGGTTTCACAATGCACTGTAGCTTCAATTTAACATCTACTGCAAGTTGGACCAAAATTGAATATAGATCAGATCTTGAACGGATTGGAACGAATCCGTGGAACAAATTGGTCTGATTATATGGTATTGCATGGTGCATGAATTTTAAATTAAATAGTTTCTTGCTCTATTAAATGTTGTCAACAGTATTGTTGTGGTGAGTTATTTTCATTTCTTGTATATTTTCATATATACTTTTTTCTTTTATTAATCAATATTTCTTTATTTAGATGGGATCATAGTTCAGGATCTCATTTCTCTCTCCCTCCTCTCTCTCTCTGAAGGGTCTATTTACATCATGTAAATTTTGAGAGTAATTCTGTATTTTTCCCTTTAAGTGTGTTTCATCACATCATACTCTGTAACTCTCTTTGGGTTTGTTAGAAAGGCAAATTATGTCTTTTTACTGGAGAAAATCAATGCGGAGGCTTTCTTTTTTGAGGCCCACATTAATATTTACGGTTTCTGTTTTGCTTCTGCGATCTAGCTTCAGACCACTTCCTGTTTGCCATGGTATTCCCAATGCCGATATCCATTCAGGAATTTGAGATTCTGAGAAAACCAGGGAGAGGCCTGTGTTGCTGACGGGGCTGGGAAGGAGACTGTGGGAGGCCACTGTCCCGGGAGTGTGGTTGAGCCCTGCTCCCCCTGGGTGGCCACCCACAGCCTCAGACGCCCCACGCTTGTGCTTCTTGAGCCCCTTACTGGGCAGTGTTGTCTTATGTTTCCACAGAGGAAACACAGTTTGGCAAAATTATATACAGTTTTGAAGTCTACCCATGGAAAGTGAAAACAGCATAGCTACAGTCAGCCTCCTTTCAAAAACATGCTTTTTACTGTCATTTTGCCTGGTTATGACTCTTTTACTTGTGCACAGTAATAAGTCCTTCAGTTCACAAAAGTGGCCAAAGCCGTCACAACGCCTCAGCGCGGTGGTGTGTCTTTTAGCCCACGTGTTTGGGTGGGAATGCTCCTGAGGAGCACTATTTGGGGCTGCTCTGTCAGACCCTGGCACACTCTTAGGGCCGCCTTGCACGAACCAGCCCTACCCCCGCAGGGAGGAGCATCGGGAAAGCCGAGGCAAGCGCAGGGTCCAGTTGATCACAGTGCCATTGCCCACCAGGCACTGGCTCTGCCCGTCATGAAGCTCTGGACTCAGCGTCTCAGGCATCCACACATCAGCCAGGAAGGGTGGATGGGGCACTTGAGGCTATGTGGGGCTTGAAGACCATGACAGAGGCGCTGGCCCAGAGCGGGCACAGCCACGGTGCAGCATCCTGCCCTGCCATCTTCACCGTAGCCTCTGGGTTCCTCATGGCCAGATGCCACCTTGTTGATGAGACCTCTGTCTGCTCCCTCCAGCCCCCACCTTGGCAGAACTGGCTGCGATCTTGGTTTTGCTGGGTAATAACAATAACGATGGCAATGTGCGACTGCTGTGCCTGGCTTGTCTGAAGTCCCCTCATACCTTTGTCATGTAATTCTTCTTCAAGGTGCTGTTCCACTCACCCTTACAACCCTGCAGCCCCTCGGTAAGGTCACAGAGAAAGCCACCAGGGGCTTCCAAAAGACGGAAGGACTTTTCATTTTTGCTTTATCCATTCTTTTGTCATGTCAGGCATATGATAGGAACTTAATGAGTATTCATTACATTAGCATGGCGATCAAATGAATGCTGTATGTGGAGAGAGTAGGGGTTTCAGGAAGAGCAGATTCCAGAATTTGTACACAGGCATGGCTTAGTTCATGTGACCCACACCTCAATCAAGAAAAGGAGCATTTCCATCACCCAGAAATGTCTGTCATGCCATTTCCAATCAATCCCTAACTCCTGAGGACCCCACTGCTCTGATGTCTCTCACACCACATTAGCCTTTCTGTTCCTGGACTTCATATAAATGGACTCATACAGAATTGCTCTGTTGTGCCCATTCTCTGTAGGTTAACATGTCTGTGAGATCCATCAATGCTGTTGTGTGTTCAGCAGCCTTTTCCTTGTTATTGACTAATGAATGTACCCCAGTGGGTGTATTAGTCCATTCTCACACTGCTAATAGACATACCTGAGACTGGGTAATTTACAAAGAAAGGGGTTTAATTGACTCACAGTTCAGCATGGCTGGGGAGGCCTCAGAAAACTTACAATCACGATGGAAGAGGAAGCAAACATGTCCTTCTTCACATGGCGGCAGCAGGGAGAAGTGCAGAGCAGAAGGGGTGGGGAAACCTCTTATAAAACCATGAGATCTCCTGAGAACTCACTAACTATCACGAGAACAGCGTGGAGGTAACTGCCCCCATGATTCAATTACCTCCTACCTGGTCCCTCCCACGACATGTGGGGATGATGGGAAATACAATTCAAGATGAGATCTGGGTGAGGACATAGTCAAATCATATCAGTGGGGTTATTCTTTCTCTAATGAATCCACAATTGGAGTGTTTCCAGCATACAGCCATTGTAAATAAAGGTCTGGGAACATTTTTATACAAGGTTTCTGTGTACATAAAAACCTTTTTGTGTTCATTTCTCTGGTAAATTACTAAGAGTGGAATTGCTCATTCTTAGAGTAAGTATATGCTTGACTTTATTTTTAAAATGCCAAAAGGTTTTCAAAGTGAAATACATGAGAATTTCAACAATATTGAAACTTGAATTGCTCCACATGCTGACCAACATTTGGTATTCTAAGTATTCTTCGTTTTAGTTATCGCTGTGTCTTAGTGGTTTCTCCTTGTGGTTTTAATTTGCACTTTCCTATTGTTTAATGATGTGGAACGCCTTTTCATATTCTCATTGGCTACTCACATATTTTTCTTTTTGACGTATATCTTCAAATAGTTTGCCTGTTTTTATTAGGTTGTGTGTGTTTTCATTATGAAATTGTACAGTTTGAAGCCACCTTTGGTAGCCTGCACCTGTAATCATATCTACCAGAGAAGCTGAGGTGTGAGGATCACTTGAGCTTAGGAATGTGAGGCTGTAGTGAGCTATAATTGCACCACTGCACTCCAGCTGGGGCAACAGAGCAAGACCCCATCTCTGAAAAAAACTGGACAGTTTGTTTAGATATTCCAGATACAGGTTCTCCTTCAGATGTGGATATTGTGAACATATTTTTTTCTGCTCTGTGGCTTGCATTTTTATTTTCTTAATGGTGTTTTCAATAGCATAATTTTTTAATTTTGATAAAAGCCAATTTGTTCTTTTTTTTACACAGAAAGAAATATATTACAGAAATATACAGAAAAATATACAGAAAATATATTACACAGAAATATATTACTTTTAATATTTTGTATCATATTTAAGAAATCTTTACCTATTTCTAGGATCTTACTATTTCATTGATCTGATAGTCTGTCATCACTCCTATACCACACTACTTTCATCACTACAGATTCATAGCTAATTCTGAAACCAGAAAGTATAAACTATACAATTCTGCTCTATTTCCCATTTGTTTGGCTATTTTAGGTCCTTTACATTTCCATACATATTTTAGAATCTGCTTATAATTTCCGCATAAAACCTGTTAAGTTTTGCATTCTGTATATATGTTAACCTTCGCATTGCAAATATTACATAATGTTATTCTTATGTAACAGAAAAACTATATATAGCATCACCTTATGTATGAGCCAGTCCAAGACTAGAATTCAGTATCCTTCATAATTTGTAACCTCAAGTTTGTTGTTTTGCAGAGGTCATTCTACTACTTTCCAAACATGCTAGTATTTTCTAATTTCTGTGTTTCTTCTTCCTGTCCTCCTGTCCTTTATTATCATATCTCAAATCAAAGAGTGTTTCCTCTCAAGGCTGGCATCTAATCTCAGCCCCATTTTGCACGGCCTCCTGACTGAAAGTGGTCTGCCTTGCTTGGGCTGACTTTTCTGTCTGTGACTGGAACATCTGTATGGCACTTGGCAGCTTGATACCTCCCACTTTGCCTCCCTGGGCATGTAGCCCCCTCTGCAATGACATTCTAAATGACTTGAGTGAAGCCACCATGTTTTGCCTTTGTGGACCACCGAGCAGCGCTTCTCAAACCTGTAAATGACATATCACTGGTAGAAATGTTAAACTATACAGAGTAAACTAAAGGAGGCTTTAGAAGAATGTGTGTAGAGTTTAGTGAAAATGTTATCATTTAAAAATTGTATAAAATAAAAAATAAACTTATTAGATAGTATATTGCATTTTGGATTTGTGTATAGCTTCCAATGAAAGTGTTTTCTATTATTGGTAATAACAATCTGTTATTAATATATTTGTAACCATCAAATATCTTGCATGAAATGACTATGCACAACTTATTTTTATGCCCTGGTGATTACTTTTTTTTTGGATTGTGGACAGTTATTAAGTTGAAAGTTGATTTGCACAAATACGTACAAAATTTTGAACACTGTTCTTTAAAGGAACCATTGAAAAATTCACAGTTGTATTCAAAGTGTCTGGCAGCTGTTCTTTATCCTTCATGGATGCATGTAAGTGGCTTTCTTTTGAGATCATGTGAACAGAGTCAGTATTAGACGGAACTCACTTACATGTAGGTCTCCAATTGTAGAGTCTGCCTCTGGCTCTCAGTCTACTACCAAAAGGGCACCTGTGCACTCCGAACAGAGAAGCATCCAATGTGGACCAACTGCATGGGGTGATGCTGCCCACAGGTCCTCATCTTTCTACCTAGGTCGGCCACAGCTTTCCTGGACCCATGGGCAGAAGCCCTGCTGGCCCCCAGCCATCTTCCATAATTAGCAGTGTGCTCCTTGCAGAGGCTTCAAGAGGATAAGACCACCTGGGAGGATGGGTGCAGAGTGCCAGGGGGTTCTTCTCTCCCTCACTCACCACCTCCACCTTTGTGGGAGCACAGTTAAGCCCTGATAGGACTGGCTTCCCTTGAAGAGATGCACAGGAGGTTACTCTGGGAGACAAGCACCTGTCTTGAGGTTGCAGCCACACCAGGGCTGCCTGGAGAACCTGCAGCTCCTTAGTAGCTCATCCATCCACCCAGGAGCCCTACCAAGTAACGTGTGGCCTGCAGACTCAGGGTGCATGCGTCTCCTGGGAGCTGGCTAGAAAAGTAGACCCAGCTTGGACTTGCCAATTCACAGTCTGCATTTTAACAGCTGCTTTGGGGATTGGGGGATCTGTGCCAGAGTCTGAAAAGCCCAGTCCCTGGTAAATCAAGGACAAGCTCTGTCCAGGAGCCGCACGCCAAGTCTCCCTGTAATTAGTAGCTGCTGATGAATGAATGCACATTTTACAGGTTAGTAAAAGGAAGAGGAGGCTTCATTTTGTATCATTTGGAGAGTGATGAGTTTCAGACAGTGAGTCCTGAAAGTGCCATGCAATTCAAGGCTGACTGCAGATTGTACACTAGGCACAGCCTCAAGACATCTAGGGTGAGAAAGACCTGCAACCTGTGCATAGCCAGGCAGCAAGAGTGACTGCAGTTGTGGGGATACCCATCACATAAATAAGCAAGTCGGGGTGTGGATCTTGATTTGGGTGGAGGCGTTGGGCAGTGTGGTACAATTGGTTTCAGATATTCTGAGTTTGAGAAACTCATGGCACTTCCAAGCTGCGATGCTGATTGTTCCATGATTCATGAGATAGCATGTGACCCTGGGCAAGTTTCTTAACTCCTCAGGAATTCTCGTCCTCATCTGTGCAATGTGAACATTCACATCAGAAGGTATCTACGACTATTAACTGAGACAAAGTACAGGCATTTTTCAAGCCTGGCACAAAACAAGAACTTGACAAATATTACCTACAATAAAGGTAAAAGCATGAATAATAAAATGCAATGATGGGGTAAACTTCGTGTGTGTGTGTGTGTGTGTGTGTGTCTCTCGGTGTGTGTGTCTCTCGGTGTGTGTATGTGCGTGTGTGTGTCTGTGTGTGTTTGTGTGTATTTATCTCTCTGTGTGTCTCTGTGTGTATGTGTCTCTCTTTGTGTGTCTGTGTGTGTGTCTCTCTCTGTGTTTGTATGTATGTGTGTCCATGTGTATGTGTTTGTGTGTGTGTGTGTCTCTGTGTGTGTGTGTGTTCCACACGTGGAATGAGTGCATTAGTGCAGAATTGATGGGGTATATTTTCCAAAGGTAAGGGAAGCTAGGATTTTGATGATATGTGTGTTTTTTTATATTTTTAAAGATGTGTCTATAGAGCACAACCTTGCCTTCACTCACGGTATACTGAGAACTACAGACATGGTGATGAATAGATTCCTTATCTTTTATAGATGTCACTGAACATATGACTTCTGTCTCCTAGCACCATGCAGAGCTACAGAGACGAAAGCAGAATCTATTCAATCCATAGTTACAGCCTTGGTCTGAGTCAATCGCCTGCCATTTGCCAGAGAAAGAATGAATGAAGATAACTTTGGATACAAGAATACTCATGACAGTGATTTTCTCCCATCAACCATGCCAGCACTGAGGGGTATTCTTTGTATAGTGTGAGGATATGCCCTCTCTTTTTGACCTGTTTCTCCCCAAAATATAGAAATATCACAGTAACATTTTACTTGTCAGAAACCCAAGTCGCTAACAAACTCACTAAATTAGTTAATTTTCACATTGCTATAAAAAACTTCCCTGAGACTGGGCAATTTTAAAGGAAAGAGGTTTAACTGATTCAAAGTTCCACATGGCTGGGGAGACCTCAGGAAACTTACAATCATGGCTGAAGGGGAAGCAGGCACCTTCTTAACAAGGCGTCAAGAGAGAGAAGAACGAAGGAGGAACTTCTAAACACACATAAAACCATCAGATCTTGTGAAACTCATTCACTATCATGAGAACAGCATGGGGGAAACCACCCCATGATCCAATCCCCTCCCACCCTCGACACACAGGGATTACAATTTGAGATGAGATTTGGGTGGGGATACAGAGCCAAACCGTATCACTCCCCTATAAAGAAGCTGCCCCGAAACAGAAAGCGAATGTAAGCATTTTGCCACGCACACTTGAGGGAGCTCTCAGCACCTGTGGACCATCCCCTGTGCCTGGCTACGCGCATTTTCTTAGGCTGCTGATCCTGAAGAACACTTACTCCCTACAGAGTCTTCAGAGCCTACTAAACTACCTTCTGACCTGCTGCATGGTAGAGGGTGTGGGAAAGAAGAGGTGGTCCTTCTGCAGGTCAGGGAGCCACCAGGGTCTGGTGTGTGCAGTGTGAGGCAGCCGAGTGTGAGGTTGGAAGGTCTGCTCAGCCCTCCTCATTCCCAGACTCCCCCTGTGATCTGTTCTTTCTTCCTGGAGCCAGACGCCACCCACACCCCAAGGATCCCAGGGCTTCTACCAGTGCTGCTCTCTCGTTGGAGCTCCAAACTTGCAGAGCCAGCTGTCTCTCAGCCACCTCTTCTCAGATGTCACACCAGTATCACAAATTTGAAGCATCCAAACCTTCACTCTCAGTATTCACACATTCCCCCACCCCTAACATGCTATTTCTCTTCCACTCCGTATCTGGACATCCAAACCATAAACCTCTCCCCACCAGCACAGCAATCACCTAGTCATGGTGACCTCATGGGAGTGTTCCCCCGAGTTGTCCATTTTCCTTCATCCCCACCCTGGTCTGAGGCCCACCCAGTTGACTTGGGTCCCTGAACCAGCCTCTGAGTTCCCTCTCCCTCTACTGTTCTACTGCTTCCAATCCTTTCTCCATGACAGCCGGGGTGATTGTGCTCAGGGGCGTATGTGATCCCGCTGCAGCTCTCTCTGGGTCTCCTTTTGTTCTTTGCACAGAATTGCAACCCTAAGGGGTCACCCAACCCTCTTCATGCATTGCCTCTGGCTGACCCTGCAACCTAATATCCTGTCCCGTATCCTCCCAGTCCAGTGTCTGAGCATGCTCACTTCATCTTGTTCCTTGGGGTTCAGCCTCCCCCAAGGATGGGTTTGTCTGGACATCTGGACATCTTGTCCCACATCCCCCATCCCAGGCCTCCCCAGCCCAGCATCTGAGCGTGCTCATTTCATCCTGTTCCCCAGAGTTCAGCCTCCTCCACAGCTTTTGGTTTGTCTGGAAGGCTGGATATCTTGTCCTGCATCCCCCACTTCCCAGCCCGGCATCTGAACATGCTGATTTCATCCTGTTCCTCAGGGTTTGGCCTTCCCCACCCCTCTAGGTTTGCCTGGCAGCAGCAGCTTTTCTCCTCCGCACACTTTCTCTCCACTAAGAGGTACAACATCTTTTGGTTCCCAAGATGGCTGCCCCTTCTTTCATGAAGCTTTCTGGGATTGCTGAAATATGGGACAGATGCACCGTGACACAGGCTTTCTCGGTGGCAATGATGAGCCCACTGCCCTTGTTCTTATGGTGCAGTATTGCAGTTGCTTATTCAGTGGCTTTCTTCTCCCTTAGACTTCAGGAAAGGAAAGAGAAGTGACAGTAACCAGGCATCCTGCTAAGGACATTGCACATACTATGTCATTTAATCCTCAAAGCCTTTTTTAAAAAGCAACATATTAACCCTACATTGTGGATGAGAAACTGAGATTAAGAAAGAGTAAGTGATTTTCCCCAAGTGATCTGGTGTGAAGGAGCTAAGAGTCAAGCTCAGACAATGCAAGCGACGCCTATCCCCGCTTTACTCAGCCGTGGGACCAGGCCTTCCCCTCTCCTGTGCTTCCAGGGTCTCCAGAGCTTAGAAAGTGCACAAAAAAGTCCATGCTCAAATTTCATGGGGTGCAAGCAAAATGAACAGACTATGACCAAAAAAACAGGGAGAATGTATTACTATAGGGGACAAATGGGTGCCCCATGGAGGAACTGGGTTTAGAAGAGCAGGAGCCAGGGTGCTGGTCGGTTTTCAGGGAGCTCAAGAACAGCAGTGCAGAGTGCCGCTTCCTGGAGGGCTGTCCTCAAACACTGTCCCTGGAGTGCAAGTCCCTGTGAAGCGAGTGCCTGGAGGTCTCGCTCAATTCCTGTGCCACTTCCCTATGGCTGGGCATATTGATCGACAGTGTCCCCAGGACTACGTGGCCTGGATCAGATGCCACAATGACAACACCCTCAGGTCTTCAGTGGCAGACAGTACAGACACGGACCTATTCCTGAGTCTGATGGGTCTGGGTGAGCACATCTGGGCTGGGTTTGACTGATCTCAGCTCACTGGTGCATCTGCGGTTGCTGCACGTGTGTTAGGTGGCTCTGCCAATTTTGGCTGGGCTTGCCCACCAGTTGGCTGACCTAGAACCACCTGGGTGGGACCCTGGGTGACCTCCTCGGGGCCTGTGCCATCCTCCAGTAGATCATCCCAGGGAACACAGGCATGGTGGCAGAGCACCAGCAGGGAGACCATCTCTTCTGCAAATGGTTGAGGAAACTGAATCATGCAAAAGAATGAAATTGGACCCTTATACCAGACACAAAAATCTGTTCCAGATGGATTAAAGGCTTAATCATAAGACCCCAAACTGCAAAAGTCCTAGAAGAAAACATAGCGAAGCATCTTCCAGACATTGGTCTTGGCGGTGACTTCCTTGATATGACCCCAAAGCACAGGAAACAAAAGCAAAAATAGGCAAGTGACACTAAGGTTGCTCAAACTAAAAAAGCTCCTGCAAGCAAAGGGCGCAATCAACAGAATGAAAAGGCAGCGTGTAGGATGGGGAAAATATTTGCAAGTTATAAATCTGATTGAGTTAATATCTTAAATATATTAGGAACTGCTATAACTCCACAGCAAAATAATAATAATAATAATAATAATAATAACAACATGACTAAAACATGGGTAAATTTTCACTTGTCAATTTTCTATAAATGCACTTCACTGTACATACATACTTCGAGAATCAGATTCACGAAACAAGTCTACTGGTTTATAAAACGAGTGATTAATTTATAAGAAGTACTTAAATAGTATCCCTTTAAATGTATATATATAGAACTATGACAAGCACATTGCTGTTATGTAAACTAAGCTAGTTTAAGCAACTTCTGTGAAAATCTTGTTCACTGCTAATATATTTATACATTTAATTTTTTTATTTTTTATTTTTATTTTTTATTTTATTATTATTATACTTTAAGTTTTAGGGTACATGTGCACAATGTGCAGGTTAGTTACATATGTATACATGTGCCATGCTGGTGTGCTGCACCCATTAACTCGTCATTTAGCATTAGGTATATCTCCTAAAGCTAGCCCTCCTTTTTTTATAGCTGAATAGACATTTTATTTTACTCCCAAGGCCAATAGCTAACGTTCCCCAATAGAAGCCTCCACAAGGCTCTACTTTACCATAAGATGGGCTCTGCCTGTCCAAGGGGAAGTTAAACAAAGAAGATTAAATAAGAGTTCAGCATTTTTAAGGTAAAATTAAAATTTACAGGAGCTTCTGCTGGGATAATTGGCTCTCGCTGGATGCTCTGTGTTATCACTGGGGCACCAGGTTCTCAGCAGAGGCCTCTGCAGCTAAGCAGTGGGCTTCAAGTGGGAGGACGTTTTCATGTGTACCAACACAGAGCTGTGAATTGTCAGAAATACAAAATATTTGCATATGTCGATGTGATACATGAACCCTCAAAAAAAGAAAGCAAAACCAACAAAACACAGTGTGTGTGATCTAGCATCACAGGTATATTTGTGATTCTCAGGACACACGTAGAAGACAATCTGTCCTCTTATTTTGTAAGGGCCGACATTGGTCAACTGTATCTTGGAGAGGCCACAGGTGGCCTTGGCCAGTGCATGGCCAAAAACGTAAACAGCCTGTGAGCAGGAGTGCTGAGGAGTGAAGGGAGGAAGGTGGTTTCTGCACTCCTGGGTTCCAACAGGAAATGCAATTCTCAAAGCCTGCAAGACCCTAGACTAGAACAATTCATTTGGGTATTAGAAATAATTTTATTTTTATTGGTTATTTTCTTTATAAAGAAATTAAATTTTAGAACTTAACTTTAGAAATAAAGATAGCCACCTGAAAGAGGTTAGATTGGGATATTTCAAAAATTTTTTTTCCAAAAGTGTTTTGTTGCTGTTAAAAATAAAATTAAGAAAATGCTGATTTAAATCGACACTTAACTATCAGAGCCTACTATTTTCTTTTCTACTATGCAACTAAAATAATCAAGATGGTGCACCAGAAGAAAGAGTTAATAAAGGAAAAATAACATTAGGAATTAGAATAGATCCCAATTCAGGCCATGCACTGGCCAAGGCCACCTGTGGCCTCTCCAAGATACAGTTGACCAATGTTGGCCCTAACAAAATAAGAGGACAGATTGCCTTCTATGTGTGTCCTGAGAATCAGAAATATATCTGTGATGCTAGATCACACACACTGTGTTTTGTTGGTTTTGCTTTCCTTTTTTTTTTGAGGGTTCATGTATCACATCGACATATGCCCTGAGAAGTGCATTAGAAAACGTGCATATCAATCTACATTCTTGGTTTAGATGCGAAGTGTGGCATCTGCCCCCCTCCAGGTGGAGAGGAAGGGGTCAAGTGTGCACCAGGCCCTCTGTAGTGCATAGACACCAGGCTGCAGCCTACCCATCCATACTCAAAGGAAAATAAACCCAGATAAGAGATAAACATGTGTACCCTAAACTCAACTCCATTGCACAGTGGGTATGTATTATTATCTTGAAAATGGAGAGGAAGAGCCTACTTTTAAGATCATTCATCAAGGGGAGCAGAAGGACATTTTAGAAAGTGTCCCTTTTCTGTATTTTTCTATTTCCCTTCAGAGTGGCAAAAAGTTGCAATTGATTTTGGGGATTTTTTTCTTTTATGACAAAATTCACTCAAATAATTTAAGAGAAGATGTGCCATTTCTGTCTTTAGATACAAATTGTTACATGTTCCAGAGTCTTACAGGTTAAGCTGCTGGAATCTGTGGAATATGTAAGTATGGTGCATTTAGAGCCCATCAGGAGGGGCTTGCTCAGTGTTGTGCCTGGTCACAGCGTGTCGATCCAGGAAGAGTAACTGGGATCAGGAGTGCACGACCACACGGCCCATCTCCACAGAAAGAGCACACGGAGAAGACAACTTGGTGGCTTTGGATTCACTGCCAAGATCTGTGTGTGTTTCACATAGAATCTTGATGATTGTGGAATGAAATGCTTTGGTCAACATCCCCATATTTGGCAAAATGACTTGCTGAAGCTAGATGAGAGGAATGGGTTCAAAAATGTCTTGGTAGACATTTTTTAATGTCTCAGCCTTATGAACTTTGATGGTTTGAATGTGTTTCTCCAAACTTCATGTTGAACTGAATCTCCATTATGGTGGAATTAAGAGGTAGGGCCTGGCCAGGCGTGGTGGCTCACGCCTGTAATCCCAGCACTTTGGGAGGCAGAGGTGGGTGGATCACTTGAGGTTGGGAGTTTGAGACCAGCCTGACCAACATGCAGAAACCCCATCTCTACTAGAAATACAAAATTAGCTGGGCATGGTGGCACATTCCTATAATCCCAGCTACTTGGGAAGCTGAGGCAGAAGAATTGCTTGAACCCGGGAGGCAGAGGTTGTGGTGAGCGCCCAGATTGTGCCATTGCACTTCAGCCTGGGTGACAGAGCAAGACTCCATCTCAAAAAAAAACAAAAAGAGGTAGGGCCTTTGGGGAACTGATTGAGTCATGAAAGTCCATCGTGTAACAAGTTGGTTGATAGTGTTGTTGATGGCATTTTTGTCTCTTTGTTTTATTAGTTATTACAAGATGACTACTAAAATCTACAAAGTTATAGAGTTTTGTTTATTTCTCCCTTCAGTTCTGTAAGTCAGGGCTTCTTATATTTTGAATCTGTTATTTGCTGCATATGTGTTTATGGTTGCTTTGTCTTCCTGATAATTTGTCCGCTTTATCATTGCCAAATGTCCCTTTAAATCCCTATTACTATTTAGTTTTCTACACCTATTTTGTTACTTATATTGTCACTGTAGCTTTTTGCTCAGTGTTTGCATGATACATATGATACATATATTTCTACCCTTTTACTCTGAAATCATGTATTTCTTTTTTAAAGGGGATTTCTTTCTTTATTCTTTCCTTTTTTTTTTTGTTTTGTTTTTTGATACAGGGTCTCACTCTTTTACCTAGGCTGAAGTAAAGTAGATTTTTTATAGATAACATGTATTTGAGTATTGCTCTTTTTTTGCAATCTTATAAGCCCTGTCATTTAACTGAAGATTTAGGCCACTTGTATTTAACATAGTTTTCTATATGCCTACATTTAAATATACAATCTTGCCATTTATTTTCTATTTATTCTATTCTTTGTTACTGTTTTCTTTCCTGCTTTTTTTTTTCTTCTCTTCTACAACTTT
The DNA here is from genome assembly GCF_028885625.2 of Pongo pygmaeus. Taxonomy (NCBI): domain Eukaryota; kingdom Metazoa; phylum Chordata; class Mammalia; order Primates; family Hominidae; genus Pongo; species Pongo pygmaeus. The sequence continues at coordinate 3,171,487 of NC_072377.2, forward strand.
CTATCCTCTACTTTACAAGTAAGGGTATATATTTTTCTCATTCTCAATCCTACTACAATGAATTTTTCTGCAATGTAAAGTTCTCCAGGAAAACAAAGGGGCACTTTGAAATACTGTGTCTTTCACCCACTTACACTAAAAATAAAATTATAAAATAAGTATGTTTGACTGTGTTTGGCTTCCTGAAGTAGCAAGGAACAGCAGACATGATAAACATTATTTTATGATCTTGTTTATTCTGTGTCCATACTACTGTCAAGGATATAATGCTCCTGAGGTCCTTGCTATTGAATAAATGTCTGTGTCTCCAAATTTTATCCATTGAAGTATTAATCTCCAATGTAATGGTGTTAGAATGTGGGGATTTGGAAGGTGATTAGGTTTAGATAAGGTCTGGAGGGTGGAGGACCCAAGATGGAATTAGTACCCTTACAAGAAGAGGAAGAGGCTGGGTTCAGTGGCTCACACCTGAAATCTCAGCACTTTGTGAGGTCAAGGTGGGAGAATCACTTGAGGCCAGGGGTTCCAAACCAGCCTGGGCAACATAGTGAGACCCTATCTCTAAAAAAAAAAAAAAAGAGGAAGAGACCAGAGCCTCTTCACCACGTGAAGATACAGCAAGAAGGTGGCCATCTATAAGTCAGAAAGTGAACCATCACCAGACATCAAATCTGTCAATGCCTTGATCTTGGACTTCCCAGCCTCCAGAACCATGCTGTTGAAGCTACCCAGTTTATAGTATTTGATTACAGCAACTTGAACTAAGACAGACCTTCCCATGAAAACATAGTCAATAAATACTGTTAAAGGTTGTGGAACCCTAATTCATCACAGCAAAAAGCACATGGCAAGGCTTTGAACCCTGTCTTTTGTCTGTCTCCATCTATCTGTCTATCTATGTATCTATTTACCTATCTGTCTGTTTATCTATGTATCTATTTACCTATCATTGATCTATATTTATTTTTGCCCTATTTATTTTATGATTTGTAAAGTGCATGCTGTGAAAAATCAGTTTCTCTGTGCCTTCTTCATTTTCTCCATTCTTAGCAATGAGAATTGACATAGCACCCACATCCTGATGTGTGTCTCAGTTGCACACTCTACATGTTATCAAGGAAGAGGAAGTAAGTTTCTACATTCTCTTCTGACATGTCAATATCAGAATCACATATTGGAGATAAATTAGCATTTTCTATTTATTTGATCATTGTCATTAATTCTGCTAAATGATTATTGAATAATGTAAATTTATCGCCTAGGTCACTACAAGCACAAAATATTTAAAATTTCTAATTTATTTTTATATTTTGCAGGAATGTATGATAGGGTGATCAATTTCCACAAAGTAAATAATGAGCATACATTTCGGTTTTTTTTTTTTTTTTTTTTTGAGAAAGAGTCTCACTCTGTTGCCCAGGCTGGAGTGCAGTGGTGCGATCTTGGCTCACTGCAACCTCTGTCTCCCCGGTTCAAGCAGTTCACCTGCCTCAGCCTCCTGAGTAGCTGGGACTGCAGGTGCTCACCACCACACTAGCTAATTTTGTTGTATTTTTAGTAGAGACAGGTTTCACCATGTCAGTCAGGCTTGTCTTGAATTCCTGACCCCAAGTGGTCCTCCCCGCTTGGCCACCCAAAGTGCTGGGATTACAGGCATGAGCCACTGCACCCAGCCAGCATACATTTCTTTAGAAGTGAAGTAGAAATATGAATTCAATAATTGAGAGAAACAATATAATATTTATGAGATTTAGAGAGCTTGTTCATATATTTTATCATTGATGATATTTATTATATATTTTTATTTCATTAAACATATTTAAAAAATGTGTGACAATTTATTTTCTAATACATATTTATAGTACAACAGAAATGTCTTTTTATAATTGTGTAAACATGGCATAAGATTAGAAATCTATATCTGTAATATGATTCTACAATTCTTTCAATGGACAATTACAAAAACCCATATTATTAGAAACAGAATTTCTGGGTCATAGGTTATATATTTTATGGTCATAATCATTTTATTAACAGTAGCTAAACTCTGGAAACAACCCAAATGTCTGTCAACAAGCAATGGACAAATGAGTTGATGTATTCATGCAATAGAATATCACTGAGTAATAAGGAGGAATTAACTATTCTTGCAATAAACAACATGGATAAATTTCACATTCACAATGTTGAGTGGAAGAAGTTGGATTAAAAATTACATATAATATACATCAATTTACACAAAATTGTAGAGCAGGCAAAATTAGCCTAAAGTGAAAACATTCAGAACAATTTATTTAGAAGAAAATAAACAGTTAAGTGAAAAATTCTATGTTTGGAAATATAAAAACCCACATTTGGTAACTTATGGGTTAAAGAATTGATGATGGAATTTTTTAAAAAGCTAAAACTAAATAATAGAAATAAAATGTATCAAAAGTCATGAAATGCAGCAAAACACTACCTGAGAAGAAATGTTTAGCTTTAAATGCTTATATTTAAAAAACAGAATGACTGAAATTTCTGAAGTATGAATTCTCCATCTTAAAGGTGGAACAAGATCAATAAACACCTCACAAGTAGAAGGAAGATGGTAATTTACATTTTAAGGAAATATTTTTTGACAAATTTATAGGCTACATGTGCAATTTTGTCTCATACATAGGTTGTGTAATGGTCAAATCGGGGCTCATACAATACCTAGTACCCAAACAATGTATGTTGTACCCATTGATCAATTCTTCTTCATCCTCCCTTCTCCCACCCCATCCTTTTCCTAAATCTCCATTATTTATCCTTCCACTGTCTGTGTCAACGTGAATACATTTCTCAGCACCCAATTATGAGTGAAAACATGCAGTATTTGTCTTTCTGTGCCTGGCTTCTTCCTCTTAACAAAATGGCCTCCAGTTTCATCTATTTTGCTGCAAAAGACACGATTTCATTCTTTTTTATGACTGAGTAGTATTCCAGGTACGGATGTTTTTCACTTTACTGTGTATTGCGTGGTTCTCCAAAGTGCTGTACTTATCTCCATTCCTACTAGCATTGATTGAAGCTCCACTCTTCGGCAAATTTGTGAAGAAAATATAATTCATTGTCATTTTAGTTTACATTACTGTACATTACATTGCATTGTTAATTACTGCTCATTGGCTAGCAAGATTGAACATCTGTTTATGTTTGTATGCATAAGATTTTCTCATCTGTCAATTGCTTATATGTGTCCATTATATATTTGAAAGGCTTTTCATATTCTCTAGATATAATTCTCTTTTTTGGTAAAAAAAAATATATTTTTTAGTATATTACTTGTATTTTAATGTTGATTGAACTATGTTTTATTATATGAGTTATAAATGATAATGTAGCCATGTTTATCAAATATTTCCTCTATTATTCATACAAATTTTGTCTTGTGAAATAAATTATTCTCCATCCCAAGGTTTGGGATGCTAGGTTTTGTTTGCATAAATTTTATTCAGGATTATATACATATATGAGTATATAAATATTACATATACATATATGTACAAATACACATACATTTCATACATATTATATATCAGTGAAGACATGTAATGTATCATACATATAAAATATTGACAAATATTACAATAATTATATAATTGGTCATTTAACTCAAATAACTAAAAAACTGACAAATTATTCCAAACTCTTTGTGTTGCTGTTGTCTTACATATAAAATGGAGATTATTTATCTTAATGTATTTTGTCAGTGCTTTATAAACTTATAAAAGTGAAGTGCTTAGAACGATGCCTGGTATCTTAAAACGCTTAATAAAAACTCGGTATCATTTTGTTATACGTTTGTTTTCTGGCCTTGGTATAAGTCTAGGCTAACACAATAAAATGGCATGAAATTCATTTTGTATGATTTTAAAAAATATCTACTCTATCTTACAATCTATTTCATAATACAAGTATTATGTGAACACGATTTTTTTCCTTACAACCATTTAGGTTGTTTGTACATTTTATGAGTCTTTAGCTAAAATGCTTTTTATACATGCTCTCTCTCTTTTATATTTAATTTATATTGATTTTATTTTTTATGCTATTTTAAAATTTGTTTTCCCTCTATTTTTCCAAATTTTTGATTTGATTAATAATGTTCATTCCCTATCCCTTTGTAGATTTTGAATATAAAGTAGTAACTTTTCCCCTAAATATTATGTTGGTGTACTCTACAAGTGCTTTGGTTTTACTCTGTTTGAAATATCTTCTAATTTCCCATAGAATTTTATCTTTGAGTAATATATTACTTGGGTCTTAGTTTTTAATTTCCAAAAGCTTTAGTATTGGTGACTATTTTGTGTTACTTTCTCCTGGTATTTTTTCGTTAAAAGAAAATAATACAAACTTTTTTGGCTTTTAAAAACTTTTCTGAATCCCACTGCATGTTAAATTTTTAAAAGTTGTATACACTTAAAAAGGGAACTGAGAGTTTTGAAATCCTTGAGTACAGGTTCCTAGGGTATTTATTTGATCAACTTTGATAATTTGTGTTATTCAAATTTTTTATTGTAACTAATTTTTCTTGCTTGCTTTATTCATTTTCAGAATATTTTGTTAAAAGCACTTATTACAATGACAGATTTGCCCACTTTTTTTGCTTATTTGTCATTGTTTACACTCTCTATGTTGTTGTGTACATGAAGGATATAGTTTCTTTGTTTCCACAGGTGTTTCTGTTTGCTAAAAAGTCTGTTTCATTTGTTATTGACAGATATACCATCTTGTTTTACTAGTTAGATTTTTAAAATCTCTTATTTTCACTATTTTTGCTTCTTTCTGTGTTTCGAATTATTCTTTTAAAATGGATGTAGACAGATTTTTACTTGCTTCTTTCTGATAATCTACAACTTTGAAAAAGATAGTTTATTATTTCTATATTTATTTTAATTGATAACATATTCGGGGTTTCTGATAATCTACAACTTTGAAAAAGATAGTTTATTATTTCTATATATTTTAATTGATAACATATTCGGGGTTATTTCTGTCACTGTATGTTAAGTTTTTAATTTACCATGTACTCTCATTTCTTCTTTTTTTCTTAGTCTACATTTTTTAAAAAATTGCATTAAATTAGGCTTATCTACTCATTTCCTCCTTATTATCAATTTGATACTTTTATGTCCTATCTATATAAAAACATCAAAATGCTTACTGATATGGTTTGGAGGTTTGTCACCTCCAAATCTTATGTTGAACTATGATGTCCAGTGTTGGATGTGGGGCCTAGCAGGACATGACTGGATCATGGGGGCGGATCCCTCATGAATGGTTCGGCACCATCCCCTGGGTACTGTCCTGGTGATAGTGAGTGAGTTCTCATGAGACCTGGTCATTTAAAAGTGTGTGGCGCCTCCCTCATCCCTCTTGCTTCCTTTCTTGCCATAAAAGGCGTTGGCTCCCACTTTGCCTTCTGCCGTGATTGGAAGCTTCCTGAGGCCTCTCCAGAGGCTGAGGCTGTACCATGCTTCTTGTATAGCCCGAAGAACTGTGAGCCAATTGAATCACTTTTCTTTATAATTGCCCAGTCTCAGTTATTCCCTTATAGAAATGCAAATGGACTAATACATTTGTTTATTGTATAAAACCAATCAATAGCTTTATGTGAAGATTTTATTAACTTTTTTCACCAATAAAATTTTAATGTTTAACCAATATTATGGTTAAACCAACATAATGTTAAACCAAAATGTTTAACTCTCAACCATTTGTTCATATTCATTGATATTTTGTTCAGTCTATTATTTTTCATATTATTTTTCAACTCACACATGACTATTTTTAGTAACCATGTTTTTTCAAGTTTATCTGTGTTTACCAATATTTTTGCCTAACATTTTTCCTATCCTACTCTTTATTTCCGTATTTGTGTTTTTAAAATTGAAGCACAACCTATACTATTCTCCTGGCTATGATGGGATAATGTAAATATTCTGTCTTGATTAAATAAGAAAACCTCTTGTGTTTTATGTTTGAATGACTATTCTTACCAACTAAAAAGGAAAGGTCAAAGCATAGTTATTTTATATAAAATAACAAAAATTGTCTTAAGAAAGAGCTTTAATATACCTAGGCCTAGAAAGAGAATCATTTAAAATAGAAACAATATTCATAGAAGCACCAGATCTGTACATTTTTGCTTATGAGATTTGCCAAAACCTCAAGTAAGAGATGGGAATGATACTGTAGTTGGACATGAATTTTAGGTTTAAAATTATTCCCACAGTATATATCACACTACACAATACTTTCCAGATTTTATAGTTGCTGAAAAACCAGTTACTGTCATTTTGAAAGTCTTATGTCTTTTATTTGTTTGTGTTAAAGCTTTCCTCTTGGTGTCTTCTGTTTTTGAGGTGTAGACTTTTTAAAAATTGTATTTCTAAGTGTTTATGTGCTTTCAAATTGGAGATTTATGTATTCCTTTAATTTTATCATTTTTTTAAATGTAGACTCTCTTAAAAAGTCTTCTTTCTCATTTAAAAATATTTACTACTTCTACTTTTTGTCTTTTTTATTATACTCTTCAATCTCTCAATCTTTATTTCCTATACTCTATTTATTTCTTTTTCTGGGCTACCTTGTGAGTAATTTTCTTCCCTGTCTTCCAGTTTAGTAATTCTTATTTATCTATATCTAATTGCCTATTTAATTCTGTGATAACCATTTTAAAATTCACCAGCAGTTTTTGTGGATGCTCTAGACATTTTGCTTGTTGACTTTCTGCAGGGTCAGAGAGAGATAAGAGATGCTTCTTAGGAGACTTTGAGAAAGCCGAGCTTTAGCAGAAAGATGCCAGTGAAAGCTTTACCAGAGCCCTTCATCACAGCAACACAGCAATGCACCTGCTCATTCCTCTCAAAAGCAAGGACACTTGCGTGAGAGTTTTGATGGGAAATCTTTAGGCATCCTCTGTATGCTTCTGAATTGGCTCCTTCCAACTTCTTTTTGTTTCCTAATTTTAAAATATCTGTAAAGGGCATCCATTTTTCTTCAGTTAATAATAATAAAAGACTGCATTGCCAGGGTTAAATTCCCAGGACTCTCAGTCCTTTAGGGATGGACAAAATGGGGGCATCATCACTTACAAAAATGTCTTGAATTTGATGGTGCTTATGTTGAGAAATAAAGTACATATTTTTTATTTTTATCTTTTATTTTTATTTCTATGAACTTTTAAAAGTCCCCTATATTATAGTATATCTATATTCTAGCTGTTATCTATTTATCAATCACCTACCTATTGTCTATCAACCAATCTATTTGTGCTATGTATGTATGTATCTATCTATCTGCCTATCTATAATGTATCTATTATCTATCTACCTATGTAATATGTAATTTATCAATCTATTAGTCTGTTTATCTATCTATCATCTGTCTATATCTATTTATCCATCTTCCTATCTGTTTATCTTTCTCTATCTATCTGTCTTCTATCTACCTGTTTATCTATCTACCTGTCTACATCTTTCTATCTATCTATCTACCTACCTATCATCTGTCATCTACCTATCTATGCCTATCTCTCTCTCTCTGCCTATTTATCTGTCCCTTTGTCTATCTGGTTATATCTCACTTATGCTCCACCTGTGGAACAAGCAGAGTTGACTGTAGTTAGGACTGCTCTGTTTCCAGAAGCCCCTAGTCTATTGTTTGTGCCTTCACTCTTTGAAGAATAACCTTAAATTTTCAAAATCCAGGCTCTTAAGAATGCATTCTTGACTTTCAGGACATTTTCTGCAATGTGGCTCAAAAAACTTGAAATCCAAAGAAAAGGAACGGTCTTGGTTATTCCGAATCTGCTGTGGCATTCCTCCTTGTGACATGGACGCAGGGGGCAGCACTAGGACAGGGCAGGCAGCGGCACAGCACGACCTGCAGGGGTGTGGAGCCCCAGTGTCTACTTCGATTCCTAGCCTGCTCTGTGTGCTTTGCTTATCTATCATTTTGTTGCCATCCAATCAGCAGTAACTCACATATTTAGTGTCACCGATTCAAAGCCGTACTTCAAGAGGAACAAACTGACAATACCCACCAATTACCTTGTAATTATTTAGTCTAATTTATGCTAAAACTCTTAAAATATATGGAAGTATTGAAATAAAATAACAATTAGCCTTAGGTGCAAAGTATTACATTTTAGGGCTGTTCAAACAATGTTAATGTGTTAAATCCACTTCATGTAAGCAGTAACCACCCATTTAAATAAAAAAATTCTACTTTAAGAATGAAGTGTGAACCCAGATATAATTTATTATTTTAATGATACCTAAGGGATATTATTAAGTTACTACCACTTGTCCATATTTTATTAGCCATGCAATATCAATACCCAATTTTTAAGTGTACAGGGCCCTTTTCTGTATTACAGTACTTTATGAATTACATATGAGAGTGCTGTAATTCAGATCAACTTGAGTGGCGGGTGAGCTGACACTTTCTTAAATACGTGGACTCCAGATCTCAAATGTGGAAGGGAGTACATTAAATCGTAATTAAACCAGTGATATGTTTGCCATAGAAAACTTATTTGCGGATGATGGAGATTGAAATGATAATGGGTACATGAACACCACAGATATACCCTCTGTTAAAATAAGAAATATATAATATATTTAATAATATATATACAGACTTTTAAATAAAGGTGATCAGACTCCAGGTTGTTCCGTGGTCTTTCCCACTCAATTGCCTGTCCAGATGACTCCAAAAATTCCTCTAAGTCTCTCTCTAAGAGATGACTGAATAAAACCAAAAGTTTCTATTGGCAACAACTAAAGATATGTGAGCCTTATTTAAGAAATAAATTTTTATTGAAAGATAAATGACCTGCAATGTTCTTTGTATTAATTTGAAAATAAATGGAGGCTTCAAGAGGAATACAATTTATTTTTTCTCTTCCATTTTATTGGTAGCAACTTTTCTAAACTCAAAATTGGTAGACATTTAAAAATCTGTTTCATGCTTTCAAAATATGATTTTATTTTAAAAAACTAAAAATTCTTAAGAAATTAACCTCAAAACTCACCTGCACTTGTAATTGCTTAACGCTGGGGTCATGGCTATTGGGGGCAGCCCTGTGAAGGGCCAGACGTGAATTCTGCATGCAAATCATACTATTGTGAAAGGAGAACGCGTGATCGATATTCAATCCAAACAAGGGACAAGAAAGTCACCAAGCAGACTTGCTGGAGCCAGCGTGTGAACCACACTGGAACTGCAGTGAGGGTAAAAATGAGGTAGGGGATGCTTAGAGGTTGAGGAAACTGTGGGGATAACCGAGAACTAGAAGCAGGAGAAGCGGGGGGCTCAGCTCATCCACAGCATGATTCCTGCAAAGGGCACTAGAAGGTGGTGAGGGTTGGGGTGAAGACCATCACTAAGGCTGAGTCCTGTGTCTCAAGAGGAAAGGGAAGGTCTCTGAGCCGTGGGGTTGGTGACCAGGGTTCCACTGGAGGAATTTGAATGCCGTGTTGTGAAGGGGCAAGAGGGATTTCACATGAGTGCCCACCATTTATTAAATATGTGCTCTACATAATGCCTGATTCCCCCAGAAACCCTGAGCAATAAGTCTTATTTTCTTCATCTTCAAGGTGTTGAAACGGTGAAGCAAAGCAGCCTTAATCCAGGCAAGACCAAAACTCAAAGGTGTCTGGCTCAAACCTCGGGCTGTCTCCCCACCCCATGCGCCTCCCCAGAGACTGGGCATGATTTGGTTCTGTTGGTTACTGTGAAAGTGGAAGAATCTGAGAGAGAAAGGGCAAGGAAAACGGGTAGGTTAAGACCCTAGCAGGGAGGGACGGGAGGTAGAGCGGGATCCTACGGTCGCGCAGTTCTTCCCGGCAACGTACCCAGAGATGGGAAAGAGCTGTCAGGTCCCAGAACCATGCCCCTGTGGGTGAGAGGCTTAGAAGTCCCAGAAGGCAAGTGCCAGCTGTGGCTTCCACACGTGCTAGTGACACGTGCGCCTCCGTTTCCTCTTCTATCACATGGGCATCACCGCGTTTCCCTCACATCTTCGCACATGAGATCACAATCAACAATGCAGTGAAGGGCCCACAACGGGCTGCAGATATTAGGCAGTGAAGACAGTGAGTTACTCAGCTGATTTGTTCCTTGGAGAGTCAGGCTATCTGCTCATCCTACTCAATATCCAGGCCTGCCTGAACCTCAAGACTGGGTGGGCACCGTTCAGAGGCCCCCAGCCCCTGTACTTCTCCTGCGAGGGCCCAGCTCATCATCAGATCCCTGGGGCTTGGAACCAAGTAGCCACTTCATAAACACATGGATTTTGGGGTGCCCCGGCCCCCATAAAGAGATCAAATTATGTCTCCTGCATTCTGCTGTAATGAAATGAAGCATAAAATATGTTTTAGAAGAAAATTACTATAAAAAGTTTCAAAATAGTTATTTAAAAAGGTAAGTTATAGACCCCTGTAAGATAATTTCTGGTAGAAAAGTTGAGTGCCTGCTGACCCTGAGTACTGGGAACAGCCAATATTCAACACTCCCCACTCCTTATTCAGCCTCCAGCACCTCTGTGTGGTGCTATTACTGTTTGCATGGACAGTTGGCAGGCTCAGGAAAGTTAAATACCTGCCTGGATCATGGGGGGCAGTACCTGGGTGGAAGCTTTTCTATTAATTGAAACACTTACATCTTTTTGTTAGTGAAATGAGACATACGTAGGTAAAGCCATGTTAATTGACAGAGCTGGTATATTAGAAGTCTACTCAATGAAGTCCTGAATTATCCAAAACCATATCAAACACACAGCCTAGTTTTGTCTGATTAACACAAATTCCTTCTTCATAAAGAGTCACCAATAGATCTCATTTTGCCAATTATCTAAAGACTGTGGTTCTTTGAATAAGCCAACTCTCAATTCCAGAGTGTTTGTTTTATAGGAGTCTTCAGTCTTCATTCCAAGCCACAAAGAACCACTTGTTCTTCACATGAAAATAAATATGCAGAGAGAGCGAGAGAGAGAGAGCGAAAGAGAGAGAGAGAGAGAAGGAATAATTATGTCCAAAGGATAAATCAGCTAAACAAAAGTGATTTGGAACTTAAAAAGCAAAAAGGGGAAGAGAGAATGGAGACATTTCTGTGTATAGGAGGAAAGGAAAGAAGTAGTTTAAGGAAAGGTGTGATGTTTTTCAGCTATCTTCTGTCTAAAATTAAAAACTACAAGACGGTGCCTATTTTTGCCTTTATTTTTCCCTTGAAATGTTTAAACTTTCACCATAGGTGAATCACAAACCCCTCAACGGAGGCCTAGTGTCCTGATGGTGAAGCCTTCTGGGTAACCAACAAAATGCTTTTCCAAAGCAGGTGCTACCGGAGGACTCTTCTGTCGGGACAGCCCTGGCCTGGGTCTGCCCTGCTTGCTCAGCACCTTAGGGGTTAAGATAAGCCTCGTCTATGTCTTGCTTTGTGGACCTGCTTTAGGCACATGGAACTGGTTTGATTCTTAGTTGGAGGAAGCAAAACACAGAAAATAAGTCAGGGACAGATGTCCCTGGAGCCAGTGACAATTTAGGTTCCCAGCCGGGAGTGGGAACTTCTGCAAAGCACAAAGGTTTCTAGGGCAAGAAGCCACCCAAGAGTTGAACCAAATCAGCCCCTGGCTGACACAGCACTCCACCAGGAGGCGGTCCCGACCCAGGCTGAGTTCCAACACTTTCCCCTTGTGAGGGCCAGAAGGACGTTCCTGCTCTCCTCCCTGACGTGAGCTGTGGGAGACTTGTAATGCGTCCCCATCCACAGCTTCTGTTGGAATCTGCAGGCCTGAAACTTCCATTACAGACTCCGGGTAATGTTGATGGGGTTTCCCGAGTAATCCTGTGAGATCTGTTTAATAACTGTGCTATTTCAAAACAGAGAAGGGATGGGTGTTCTGATTTAATTAGAAACTCCTATAATCAGTGCCTTTCCCTCCAACTGCAGAGTGTCTGGTGCTCCTCCACCGGTGACTAGGAAGACTTTCTTACATTTGCTGGCAAGCCACTGTGGCGGACACATTGGGGGGTGTCAGCTTTTAATTGTAACTGTCTTGCAGAGCGGTGTTGTTTTAATATCCTGTATAGATTTTTATGTAATACACTTACTTGCAGGCAGCCCGAAGCAAGAATCAATTCTGTGAAGGGCTCTTCTTTTGTTAAAAGCCAATCTTGTTTTAATGATGCATGAAGAAATATTCGAGCATTGACATTTTTCTGTCAGGTTTCTTTTGAAAAATCAATTAAGATAATACTGCTTTGACCTAGTTATCTAGTTAATGCTTATTAGGAATGTAATATGATTTACTGTCAGCATAATAATTTTTGTATCTTATCCCATTAGCTTGTGCATATTTCAAAGTGTATTACACAATGGTCACTTCTTAAAATGTAATGTAGCAGAATGCATTAATTAGATTGACTAGGATCATTAGACAGAAACTATCTCATTGGCTCCTTGTATCAAATTTGTATACAATCTTTATCAAGATAATGCATTATTTACATGCCTAGAAACCTGCTTCTTAACCAGAGAGTGGACTTTGCCACTTTCTCATGCCCAACCATTCTTTTACAAATCACAAATACTTGATTCTTTTGCTTAAAACTGATTAATTTGGGATTTGCTATCATGCCTGAAATGTAAGCAAAATAAGTCTCCAACAAATTAAGAATTGTCCTCCCAGATTCAGTCCTTAGCAACTTGCTATGCTGCTAACATTCAGATAGTATAAGGTGTGCTGGGAAATCACATAAATATGCAAAATTGGGCATTATTTCAAAACGGTCCTCGCCTTTCTTTGTTGCCTTTGTGTTAACAACTGTCGATGGCACTGTCAAGAAGGGAGCACTGGCCAAGACCCTTCCAGGCAAATTATTGATTTCTGCCCGTTCGGGATTCTGAAGTAACCAGCGGCACTGCAAGCTTAACCTTGTTAAGTGGAACCCAAGTTAAATCTCTCACCGCTTCCAGCATGAGGCGGGACCAGCAGTGCAAGTTCGGCTCTCTCAGTTAGGACTCACCCTTGTCCTGGGAATCTGCCGGAATGTGACAGGCGGCCAAGCCACGTGCTGTGCCTCTGAGACGATGCCGGTGAACTGAGGAGTGAGGCACCTTCGCAAGTCAGGGCCTTCAGCAGCCTCCCCCCTGCTGATTATCATTTATTTCTGTTTCTCTGATAGGACCCCGCCAACACGCATTATTGACCCAAGGAATCTTCGGGATGGACTCTGCTTCTGATCACATCTTCACCTGCTCGAGGATCACCTGTGGCACGTCGGGCTCTGAATGCAATCCCCAGGTCACCCCATTTCATGCGTCTGCATTCTTAACCTCACTGCCCATTAACATGCATCTCAATGCATCCAAAATACCACACCCCCATCACATTAGAGAGCATTAAAAATAAGCCAGCTCAATGCACAAAAATGAGGGCGACAATCGGAAAGACAATGATGTTCCTAAAGAATGTCCAATCTTAACTGTACCTTTTCAGTTTCCAAATTCTCTCTTCTTTATCTCGTCATTTCCCTGAATCACTGGGGCCCAACAATACCATTCTCAGTCAGATGTCTGCCTGAGACACATCATTTCAAATTCACCAGTAAAATGTTTGCACTTACCAGAAGTGACCTTGTTTTACACACCAACATGATGAATTTATGTGAGTGGCTTAGCGGAGCTGTTCATTTCCAGCTTGGTAATATTTTAATTAATTAAAAGGGAAAAATCAATGAACAAAGATTCTGTTTCCTGTGATATTTTATATTTTCTACTTTTATTCAAAATTAAGGGTTTCAACATTTTTTTCGGTTACTCCCAATTTTTGTCTCCCTCTCTCTCCCTGGTTCTTTCTCTTTCTCTCTATTCTCCCCACCCTGCGCCACCTCCGATTCTCTCTCTCCATCTTAAAATGTGTTTCTCCAGGGGTATTTAGGGTGCAAAAGGTTGCCAATTGTTCTTAATGCAGAGAGCATCTGAATCCTGTAGTGTGTTGATTTGAATAAAGCAAGCAACGCTCTTCCTAACGTGACGGCCTCTTGCAGGGCTGAATGGGAAAGGGACGCGGCGCAGTCTGGCAGTGCGTGGGAGCAAACGAAACCTGCACAAAGGGAGGCGGAAGAAAACAGGGAGGGATCTGAACACACACTCAATAGGGATCCATTGTGGAGGAAGCCAAACTAAGGGAGAGGCGCTGCGATGCTCTCGGGCGTGTGCACATTTGCATACGGGCTCGCAGACCCCGACGCGGCGTCAGGCTTGTCACTTTTAAGCACCCAATTAATTGACTTGACGGTGCGGTGAGCTTCCTCCATTCAGAGAGATACTACTGAGGACTGCGGTTTTAATTATATGAAATATTAACCGCGGATTGAAATTGGAAACCTGAAGTTATTGTTTAATGATCATTGATCAGATGCATAGTCCAAATAAAGAAAATGAGGATGGTGGACGTGGGCATTTGGATTTGGGTTTTACGTTATTATCTGTTTCCTAACTAGGCACTTTTCCTGCGTATCTGAACTCTTTTGCCTTTTAACTGTGCCTGCAGTTGCTATAGTGATGGCATAATTTTGTAATGGTCTAAAAATGACACTGGCATAGATACTGACAGATAGGAATTAATTCACTAACAAGTAATTATGTAGCGAAATGTTGACTGCCATGCAGAAGGTGCACGGTGACACATTTTCTGTTTTTCAGGGATGGCAGTAACATTAGCGTTGGTCATTAGTGGTAGACATCTCAGTACAGTGTTGGATACAGACTTATATGCAGACCTATTTAGTTACCTGTGTGACAGCCTTGTTCAGGACACCAGAAACAGCTGTCCCAGCCTGTATGAGCCAAAATAATTAGGCCTGTCATCTTCTCGCTCTGATTTCCCCTTCAACCTGCTCCACAAAATGCAAATATTTGGCTTTCATTGTCACATTCACCTTGACATGGATATTGCTTTGGTGCATAACTGGATGAGATGACTCAGAATTTGCATTGTTCATTCTAATAAATTTGCTTCCCCTCCATTGCATGGCAGGACCCATCAGATAAAGTCTCCCGGAGTGTCATCAATCACCAGCCTTGACAGACGGCTTTTGCCTTCATTTGTTACATACGAGAACATGCTTAATTATTTGTCCTGTAATTAGTTGGGAAAATGTCAGGAAATGTCAACTCTCTGTTCGCTGTGGAAGGACTCGGCTTGAAAGCCGGGATGACTGAAGTGTCATTAATGCCGCCTAACTAGACGAGGATCAGCTGGGGAGAAGGGAGAGCTTCTAAAAAAGTAATCATGGTGAGTTAGTGGAAACGGAAAGTCAGCCCCCATAACAAGATGTGAGTCCTATTAGCAAACAGTTGTGTTTTTTATCTGCTAGTCTTCACAATAAAATGTGGGAGAGCAAACTGAAGAACAAATATGTTGGATTGATATAATTTCTGTCACATCCTCCTTGTCATCTCCTAAGCCAATCATGCTTAATGTATTACTATAGGGAGCACCTAATATTTAATTTGCAGATTTAAAGCTCATCTTACCATTCAATCGCACAGTGCAAAATTCAGTGAATATGCAAAGGTGAACAATTTTGCATTCATCTAATGATGTGATGAATTGAATATGTAAAATTAAAATTGTCATTCTGCTGTTAGAACCCTTTACTAATAAGAGCAAATTGCTGTTAATAATTACTTGGCAAAAGGAGACAAAAACAAAAAAATATATGTGTGAAAAGATGCACTGAGGATGAAAAACAGGCAGACCGACTTCAGTCATAGAGTAAGTTCACTTCCATAGATGTCTTGCCCATGTCGGTAAGGCTAAGAAGAGCTCATTGTTAATTTCAGCAATGGGCTGGAAGACCTTCAGGGTATTTCCTAGCTAACTAAGAGTGAAACAAACTCATTGGGAAGAAGAACAATTTTATCACATGACAGACAACTTCACTGTGAAATGGATTCACCTGGGTTTTTAAT